>NC_068997.1:30802215-30806160 GCF_001194135.2 Octopus bimaculoides
GAGGACAGTTGTGTATCGTACACAGGCTGTAGAAACCGGTAAAATTGAAATGGTGACGGAAGAAGAAATCGAGGAGTGCCTGGGTGAAATTGTCAATGAAGCTACGTACATCAACAGAGGAAGAAAATTCGGTACGGTTGAGGTGAAGTTCGCCACTATAGAAGAGGCAACCAAGCATGCAACCAACATATTAAGAAGTGAGAAAATAGCATTGCTACCAAGCTATAGAGGAAGAAGTGTAAAAATATGAATTCCCAGAGTTACACCAGATATTAAACCAGAGTGGTTGGCTGCAACAGTGCTGGCTGCAACCAAGGAGGAGCCGGAATTGGGACCAGTGGCGAAAACAAAAGTGTGCAAATGGTGGGGATTTGGACTCGAAACGTGGCTTTTTGCCACATTCGAGGACATAGAAAGAATTCCCTACCAGATAGAAGTGGAGGATGAGAAAACGTTAAATGTCGTAGTCGAGGGAAGAAAACCAAATTGTTATATATGCGGGGAGAGAGGTCATATGAAGACCAAATGCCCCCTATTCATATAGGGGGCATTTGGTCTTCATACAACCACAGCAAGAGAAAGCACAAGCAGAGGAGGAAAAAATTGTAGACCACACTGAGGAAATAAAAGAGAGACATAAGTGTGAAACAGAGAAAACAAAGAAGAACGAAAATGGAGCTACTAGCACTAAAAAGCACAGGAAAAATAAGTCAAAAGAACGGTCAACAGAAAACAAAAAAGAGATAAAAAAGCCAGAAACTAATAATGTACAAGAAGAAGGGGAGAGAACGGAGAAAGATGTGAAATACAAGGAGCTTTTGATAAAGTACGAGAATTGCGAGCAGATGGAGAGAAAAGTCAAGAGGTTAAAAGAAATAATAAGAGTGAAAATGCCAGAGAAATGTGCTGAAAAATGCATTTTGATACGTGAGGAAAGATGCTTCGAGTGCATAAAAGAACTTGGTGAAAATTTAATAACGAAACAGATATGGTTGGTGGAGACACCACCCACTAGAACTGATTATTTGCAGTTGTTAAGGACGGACGTAACAATGATTAATGGAAGAAAGGTAACGCGAGTGTTTGGATTTTTTGAGTTACAAAACAGTTAAAATGTTTACATGCCGTTGAACGTAAAAGTGAAAAACTGGATAAATGTAACCACCCGACTTCGGGGATCGAGTGGACATTGAGCCTCATTTTTTTCATTCTTGCATATTATCATTTTATTTTAATTACCCCGATTTTATGTTTGCGTTTTGTACTGTCTTTGTGTTTTGTGATGTCTTAAAAATTCTTTGTATAACTCTTTATGGGTAATAAAGAAATCGGTATTTCGTCTGCTGTTACGTTCTGAGTTCAAATTCCACCGAGGTCGACTTTGCCTTTCATCCTTTCAGGGTCGAAAAATTAAGTACCCGATATGCACTGGGGTCGATGTAATCGACTTGATCCCTTTGTATGTCCTTGTTTATCCCCTCTGTGTTTATCCCCTTGTGGGCAATAAAGAAAGAAGACTGACCATTCACCGACAACAAATACGAAACCCCAGTACTAGGCAGATCACACTGAGTGGCCACATAGACATATATGCAAAAAATAAGTCTCCCAAATTCCAGGTCTTCCCACTCTACCGATGTTCAGTGAATACCATAGATGAAGCAGGGATAAGCAAAGAAAATACTTTCATACAAAAGTTCAAACCAATACTTAACAAACCTTAACAGAGTACATTCACAAATAACTATTCACACACAATATTCATTCTGCCACTTATCATGAGGAAGCTACAGAGATAACAACCTAAATTTTAATCATTGGACTACATACAAACGACTCCTGTGCACTCTCCCATCAGACAGATTAAATTTGGTCTGTCTTGATTATAACTAAACATGTTCCTTCAACCGTGTCGGCCGTTTTTTAGGCGCAAAATATACTGTCATGTGACACTAACGCTCAGAAGTAGGGAAGCATCCAAAAGGTTATGATTTTTATCATGTGTTCATTCTCTACAAATATTTGACAGAAAACATTTAGAGCATTGATTGTTTGAACTCGTTCAGTCAACTGTGTCAGCCTTAACTTACCAAGCCAAACATTGTCACTTCATACTAACACACGGACATAGTGGGGAACTTACAAAAATTTCTAAGACCAGTCATGTGACTATCCTCTACCAATCAAATCCCATTCAAATCATATGCTAGTCTGAGTCATGAACTCTCAGTAAAAACAGGACGAACTTCAAACACTAGGCAGAAGCAAGACAGCTGTAACATTGTCCCCGTAGTGAGCAAAAAGCCTCCGATGAATTTCAGTACCTGGCACACCTTCCGAACAGTGAATTTGGATAAATGCTCTTTGTCCTTCTTTGGTGCACATTGCTAATGGAGTAGCCAGGTTTATACTGTAAAGCCAGAAGGAAAAATGGTGTGATCAGTTTCAAACTTCGTACACGTGACCACAGTAGTACCAACTATAAACACGCATGCGCAGAAGGCAGTGTGACAATAATAAAGACATATTAAGGTGAGTGCGGACAATTTTTGACTTCCCCTCATACACACATACACACACATGCACACACATACACAAGCACACAGACAGGCACACACATACACACGCACACACACACACACACACTCGCACACATACACATACACACTCGCACACATACACGCACAGAAAGGCAGACAGATACACGTACATATATAAATCTCTTCTCCAGTTTTTCATTCTCTCTCCATTTTCCCCTCTTATTCCTTTCCGTCGAAAAGCATAGGCTCTAAACGAAAAAGGCATCCATTTTTCTTGAGTGTTATACTAATACACCTGCTTTTTATTCCTACACCTGTCTTCGTCTTTTTGTCTTTCTATAAATATCTGTGTATGTATGCATGCATGTGTATGTGTGCATGAGTGTGTGTGTATGTGTATGCGCATGTGTGTGTGTGTGTAAAGAAATAAATGTAAAAAAAAACACCATATTGAGTTGTATCGACTTTTATCTCCTTTACAACTGGTGCTTATTAGTGTCCTTGTTTACTTTAGTGACGTATATACTTCTGCCTTTAGGGTGTAAAATAGCGAATTAGCCACCCATATTATATGTATATATTCTTTAGTCTTTTAGTTGTTTTCAGTAATTTGACTCGGCCATGCTGGAGCAACGCCTTTAGTCGAACAAATCGACCCCGGGACTTATTCATTGTAAGCGTAGTATTTATTCTATCGGCTTATTTTGCCCAACCGCTAAATTACGGGGACTAAACACACAAGCATTGGTTGTAAGCGATGGCGGGAGGGCAAACACAGACACACAAACAAACACACACACATATTTCTATATATATAAATATACGACGAGCTTCCTTCCGTTTCCATCTACCAAATCCACTTACAAGGCTTAGGTCGGCCCGAGGCTATAGTAGAAGAAACTTGCCCAAGGTACAACGCAGTGGGACTGAACCCGCAACAATATGGTTGTTTAGCAAGCTACTTATCACGCAGCCACTCCTGTGCATCTATCTATATATCTGTCTGTCTGTCTGTCTGTCTGTCTATCTATACACACACACACACATATATATATATATATATATAATAATGTTGCGAACGCCCGCACGCGAAGCACCTCAACGAAGAGAAAACTCGCGCGCGCGCGAACATCGACGCTCAGTGAGTCAGAATGTTCGCCACGACTAATAAGCCCAGCCGGAGCACGTAACGACGACAACAGGCAGGGAAGAAGAAACTAATTTTTTTCTTTCTTAGCAAAACAATACATCATCAATACAAAATAACATAGCATTCAATAACATGTAACAATAGCGTTTCCAAGCATTTAACATAATCAAAGTTTACAATCAAGGGTTTGTATATCAAGTCAATTAAAAGTTCGGTGGAGATGGAGTATATGTAATCTGGGTATACCCCCCCCCC
>NC_068997.1:30807515-30823150 GCF_001194135.2 Octopus bimaculoides
ATATATATAGCAGGTCATCCCATAAGTTTTGTTCAAATTTTGAATAAAGGAAAAAAAGGGATCAAAAATTATATTTAATTGAAATTTAATCGTCAATGTACTTTCCCTGATTATCTATGACTTCCTTCCATCTATTTACAAGCTTTTTAATCTCATCAATGTAAAACTCTTTTGGTTTCAAAGCGAAGAACTCTGAAATGTCAGTTTCGACCTCCTCCTGGCTTGCGAAAGTTACGTCCCCTAAATGATTCTGTAAACTACGAAACAAATGGTAGTCTGAAGGAGCAAGGACAGGAGAATAAGGTGGATGAGGAATTGTTTTCCCAACCAAGCTCTTCGACCTTCTGTGATGTGATCTTTGCAGTGTGGGATCGCGCATTGTCCTGATGAGACGTCACTCCATTTCGATTTTCTAAAGCGGGTCTTTTTTCTTTAAAGCTTGGTTCAAACGCTCTAATTGCTGACAGTAGACTTGAACATTGATTGTTGCATTAGGTGGTAACAATCCAAAGTTAATTACTCCTTTGCAATCCCACCAGATAGAGCGAAGAACCTTTATTCCATGAAGTTGCCTTCTCGGTTGCGGCTGAGCCTTTCCCCTTTTACCAAGTCACTGTTTACAATGTTTAACATTTCAATAGAAGATCCATTTTTCGCCACCAGTCACGAGTCTATCCAAAAAGGGTGAAATGAGTTCGTGAGAGTGGAGAGAAGACCAGATGTCAACTCGGGATTCGCGGTTGCTTTTGCACAATTCATGAGGCACCCATTTTCCAAGTTTAAGAACCTTTCCAAGATGTTGAAGATGACGATGAGCAGTTGTATGGTTTAAACTAAGCTTTATTGCCAATTCGTCAATTGATAATGCAGGATTTTCTTCAAGTAATGCCTCAAGGAGCTTATCATCAAACTCAACTGGACGTCCTGTTCGATCTTCATCTTCAAGGCTGAAATCACCACCTCTGAATTTTGCAAACCATCTTCTGTAAGTTCTTTCATTCAAGCATTCTTTGCCATAAACTGAGTGTATGTTTTGAGTCGCTTCGGCTACAGTGTTTCCTCTTTTGTACTCATAGAGCATTATGTGCCTCAAATGCTCTTTGGATACTTCCATGTTAGAAAGAGTTTTAATCAAAGAAATTTTAATTCTAGTAATCGGTAAAATAATATCTAATTAGTTTAAATGTACACAAATGCATAAACATAACTTTTAATTACATTAGACATTCAAAATACTGTTAAATTTCATTCAATTTTAAAAAAGGGAAAATCGGAAAGAACATACGGGATGACCTGTTAGATATATATATATATATATATATATGTATATAAAGAGATATAGCATCAGCATCACATCATGTGGAAGACAACTGGAGGTTTCTACGGAACAACCTGCTGAGTGCTACTGACCAGATCTGTGGATGGTGCAAAGTCCCCTCTCGACCCAAAGTAACGTGGTGGAGGAACAATGTGGTTGACAGGGTTATTAGACAAAAGAAACAGGCTTGGAAGGACTGGAAGAACGGACGTAGCAGGGAAGTGTATCAGACTGCCAGAAGGGAAGCTAGGAGACAGGTTTATGTAGCCAGAGGGGAAGCAGATAAGAAAACATTTGCCAATGTTCTGCGCTGTGAGGACAAAAGACTTGAAGTATTGCGTGTTGCAAGAGAAAACCGTGATGTAGGACAGAAATGTGTCCGCATGGATGATGGTACACTTGCACTGAATGAGGCTGCAAAGAAAGAGATTTGGAGCCGCCACTACAAAAGATTGCTCAATATAGAGAATGAATGGGAGAAAGAGAGCCTGCCAAATGTCGTCCCAACAGAGGGACCAGCTATCCGAATTAACAGTACTTTGGTAGATAAAGCAATCAAGAGTATGAAGACAGGGAAAGCCCCCGGCCCATCAAGAATCACTGCAGAGATGCTCAAAATATCTGACAGCATCGACTATAGCCTAGTTACCTGAATAGTTAACCAGGTGATACATGAAGGAGTCATACCCAATGACTGGTGTAGCTGCACCTTAGTCAACTGCTACAAAGGTAAAGGTGATGCTTTAGATACAAATAATTACAGAGGTATCAAGTCGTAGGATCAGATAATGAAGGTCACAGAGAGGGTCATAGCCCAACTAATTAGGGAGAGAGTCAGTTTAGATGAGATGTAGTTTGGGTTCTTGCCAGGTAAGAGCATCACTGATGCTATATTTCTGGTAAGACAGCTGCAGGAGGAATACCTAGCCAAAGATAAACCTCTGTACCTGGCTTTTGTTGACATGTAGAAAGCCTTTGACAGAGTCCTCCGTTCCCTGATCTGGTGGTCAATGAAGAAACTAGGGATAGATGAATGGTTAGTGAGAGCTGTGCAAGCCATGTACAGGGACGCTGTCAGTAAGGTGAGAGTTGGCAACGAGTACAGTGAAGAAATCCGGGTAGAGGTAGGGATCCACCAAGGTTCAGTCCTCAGCCCCCTCCTATTTATCATAGTCCTCCAGGCAATAACAGAGGAATTCAAGACAGGATGCACCTGGGAGCTCCCCTATGCTGATGACCTTGCTCTATTTGCTGAGTCACTCTCAAAACTAGAAGAAAAGTTTCAGGCGTGGAAGTAAGGATCAGAATCGAAGGGCCTTAGAGTCAACCTAGCTAAAACCAAAATCGTAATAAGTAGTAAGGCAGACAAACCACAAATCCCTTCAGGTAGATGGCCCTGCTCGATCTGTAGAAAAGGCGTAGGTAGAAACTCTATAAGATGTACCCAGTGTAAGCTATGGACACATAAGAGGTGTAGCAATATCAAAGGAAGGCTAACTAGCAAGATATTTTGTATGTGGTAGATGCTCAGGAGCAATAAACACTGAAAATGTTCAGAGAACAACTTCCGCCACATTCAAGGGAGAAATACTAGAATGTAAAGTTCCATCTTTGTAATATTCATTTGTTGAAATAGGGCCCGGGGAGCAATACTTCTTTTTGTAGTGACAAATGGAATAGTACCAAGTGTGTCTGATGTGTGGCACTGACTTTCAATGAGACGGAATTTGAAGCCAAAGTATTAGAATGCATATGGCTTTATAAAAGCTGCATAAAGGAAACGGTACAAAAGTTATTTGACCAATAAAGCTTGCAGAAATAACAATATATTGTTGACATATTACTAGAAGAAGACAATGAGTCCTAACTCACTGCAGGTCAAAGGGTTGTGAATTCTGGTATTTGTGATAGATTTCGACAGCAAGAATCTGGAACTGGCTTCCTGAAAGTTAATGGCAAATCTGTAAAGACATTTTTGCTTAAGTCTATTTCTTGCCAAAGTCTGACAATATATAAACAAAAAGAACTGTTTATGACACGGATTGGTTTATTGTGGGTCCTAGGTTGCTAGGGAGTGGCCCACACACTATAATTTCAGGACCGTCCTCTACAGAACATGTAGAATGAGATGGGCAATATCAGGTTCCCAATAACTCAGTTATAGTTCTGAGTGGTACAACCTTAACCAACTCATCTGCCATTGTCCACCTTCTCCAGTTCAAATACTGTTGTAATTAACTATTGTTGTTGCCTACTTTGCTTACTTTGCGGCAGGGATCTTGAAAGGTTTGGTTATATTCTGTCTGGATTCACTTTTTTAATTTATCACCATGTGCGGACCGACAAGAGTGCTAGATACTGTTTGCATTGTCCTCAGAGTTAATGGACCACGCAAACCTCTTCTACATTAAGGAATGTCTATCAATATAATGCTACATCCATTGCTGCTGTATTTTAGCGACATCTGTTTTTAAACTCTTCTTGGTCTTGACGTACCCCTGTACCAAATTGTCATGAGTTTGAGAATCAGACAAGTTCTTAAGAGAGGTCAAATGGTAGTCTTGGATTATTACACAATGGTAAAAGAATGAGCTTTGGAAGCTCTAGGCAAATCAATGAAGGATAGTATGACAATAGATCTTCAAAAGGCAGAGTAGCTGTGTTGTTGTCAAGTGATTTCCATGTGACCCAACCAATGATCCCAAAAGAGAAAAACAAAAACAATGAAGTTCATGCATTATTTCGGCGTCACTATAAACCATAATTTCGGCGTCACTATAAACCATAATTAAAATCTTGATCTGAAATCGTGTGCTGAAACAAAAACAACTGCAGCGTGGGAGATGTTTCTAAGCCATTCAAGAACCCACAAATACCGTAAGTTTCCCTTCAACATTAAAATATAACTTATATCAAAATATTTTCGTCCCTTTGAACCCACGACCTGTTCACTGACAAAACTTCGTGCTGTATCTGAGAAAGTAGCAGTTAGTTTATGATATATAAGTGTGTTTATGTATGTATGTCTGGTCGCACTTGAGTACTACTGGTAACATGTAACCCATTAAAACCTGTTGCATTGTCGGGTCGTTGGTAGCTAAACTGGCAACTCCACCAGGTTTGCATGGTGAGGAGGGTGATTGTTGGACACCCTGCCGGATGAAAAGTAAGACCCGTCAAAGATCGGAGGAACTCATAAGCTGTAAATGGCCATTCAACAAATATTTGTAAATATATTTATATCAACTCAAGAGTTGGAAATAACTACGTTTCATGGCCTGTTTTAGGCCGACATGGGATTGAAAAATATGATAAAAATGGAGTAGCGCTTTTGACGTTTTGAACTGAGAATAATCTGGTTCTCACCAACACTCTGTTTAAGCAGAAAAATAAACATAAAACCACCTGGATGCACCCATGATCTAAACACTGGTATCTCATATATTATATTTGGATCAGAAAACGTGATATGAAAGATGTTTCTAGTGTTTGGGTCATGAGAAGAGCACAGGGCTGGACTGACCATTATCTAGAGCATAGAAAAATAAATTTTTCGATAATGCCTAAAAGTCGACAGTTTGGTCCTATGGCACGCAAGAAGTTAAATGTTGTAAACTTCAAAACAATCTATGGGAAGACGTCAAAACAAAAGTATTTCAGGCTGCAAATTTGTCAGTGAGATTTAAATTGCGAACGTCCAGTAACTAGTTTTCAGAAAAAATCAGCAGAAATTAATGATCTACTTTCAGAAAAACAAAACTTGGGGAATACACTTCTTTCTCAGTCCTTGAACCCCAACACAAACAAAGCTTACAGAACGCTGAAAGGGTAAGTGATGACTGCTCCAAGGAAAATTAAACAGGAATGGTAGAATGATAGAGTAAAAGAGGCACAAGAAGCAGCTGATAGAAATGAAGCCATGGGTTTGTACTAAGGAGGTATATGGCCTAAAATCCTCTTCAATAGCCCCAGTGAGAACAGCAAATGGACGTTTGCTTATGACTGATACAGCTACTATTCATAAACGCTGAGTAGAACATATTTCTGCACTTCTGAATAGACCATCATCCGCTAACTTGAGGATGATAGAAAAAAATTGAATACCTTCTAGTTATAGAAAAGTTGGCATTTGAGCCAACTCTAAATTATATTTATTTAGCTGTGAATAAGCTGAATAGTAATAAGTCTCCAGGGTCTGATGGAATCTGTGTGAGAAGTCTTGAAATATGGGGGTGACAAAATGTTTGAACTCTTAACTATATTAATTTGTCAATGTTAGAGAATTGAGAAAGTGCTCAAGACTGGCTTGATGCCATTTTAGTCTCCTTGTCTAAATCGAGGCCAAAGGATCTGTGTGGTAATTTTCGTGGGATTTCGCTTTTGGCTGTAGTTGGAAAAGTACTTGCCCGCATTCTGTTAGAACATTTAAATACCTTCATAGTTTCAAATAAGGTGTCTGAGTCTTAGTGTGGCTTTCACTCCTCCAGGGGGACAGTTGATTGTATCTTTACTATCAGACCATTTCATGAAAGGTGCATTGAACAAAATCTTGCCTTATACCACTGCTTTGTTTATTTGAGCAAAACATTCAATACTGTTGATCGAAATGCTCTGTGGCTAATTCTAAGGAAAATAGGTTGCCCAGAAAAAATTGTTAACATGATCAGGGCTTTGCATCAAGATATGAAACCTAGAGTTAATTTTGATGGTAGAATCTCTGAATGTTTTGCTGTGGAAAATGGAGTAAAGCAAGTAGACCTTGATGCACCCACCCTCTTTGCAATACATTGTATTGTTGTGTTGTCACACGCTTTTCAAAACACCGAGAAGAGTATTTACATAAAATATCAAACAACAGGGAATATTTTTAATCTGACCAGAATGAAATTCAAAACGAAGGTTTTTTTTACTTCACTCACTAGAGTACACTTATGCACTGACGATTGCAATCTGGTCAGTCATTCTGAAAGAGGTCTGCAATCTCTTGTACCTGCATTTGTCTTGGCTTGTGATGATTTTAGCTTGACCATCAACTTGGAACAAAACAGTTGTAATGAATCAACTTGCATGTTGTACAACACCCTTAAAATTTTTGTTAAAGGTAAATTACTTGAGGTTGTTGATTCTTTCATCTACCTTGGAAGATCTGTACAAAATGATGGAAATCTGGACACAGAAATACATCCGCGAATTCAAAGGGCAGCACAAGTATTTAATGGCTTGGAGTCATACCTTGGGCGCCAACGACATATAAATAACAATACAAAATTCGCTCTTTACAAATCATTTATCTTAGCATCCCTGTTGTATTCCTCTAAAATATGGACATTTTATGAAAGACATTTCAAATTGTTTGAACAATTCCACCAAAAGTGCCTTCATCGCATTTTGAACACTAAATGGAATTCTTTTACTCCAGACACAGATGTCCTTGCGTCTGCGGGCATCACCTCAATTAAAGCAATGATACTGAAAAACTAAATGAGATAATGGGGCCATATTGTTCAAATGGTGGATGAACGCATAACCAAACAGCTGTTTTATGGTGAGCTTGCAGATGGGAAACGCTATCGGTGTAAACCTAAGAAAAGGTTTAAGGACGGCATGAGGACTACTATGAAGTCACTTGGAATGGATACAGACGACAAAAACCCTTGCTTTGGATCGAGCTGGATGGTGAACAACAAAAGTGTAGGGTGGAGTAAAAGCGTTTGAAGAGGCCAGGATAACGCATGCAAGACTCGAGAGAAATTTAAAGAATAATGTTACGATCGAGAAGATGAATCACAATGACCTTTTTGTGTGTACAGTTTGTGACATACCATGCCTTTCTTTTGCTGGGCTCAAATCTCATTTGCAAACTCATGGAAAGCGAATCTCCACCAACTATTCTGCCTATATGTCTGTGTATACCTTTCAATGCAATGTATGCCAAGAGGTATGCAATCTAATGGAAACCTCAAAAGACATTTAAGATCCACAAAGATCAGAACTTATCTGCAGCTCTTGGTGGTCCAAATCAGATATGCAATCGGTGTGGGTGTCTTTTCAAAATATTGTCTGGTTTAAAAAGCTACATCAGATGCCATGATAGTTCTAAGGTGTAGGTACAGGAGGTGGATAAGGAGTAGAGAACCACTATGTACGTATGTATGCATGTAAGTATGCATATGTGTACATGCGTATGCATACATATACGCATGTATGTATGTATGTATGTATGTATATATGTATGCATGTATGTATGTATATATGTATGTATGTATGTATGTGAGTATTTACGTATGTGTGTAGACGTGTCTGCATGTATGTATAAGTGTATGTATATGTGAACATTTATTTTTCTTTTCTCCTTTTATTTTCGTATATTACATAGATACACACATACACACACAGACACACACACACACACACATATATTATATAAATATTTATACACACATACCCATATTACATGCATATAAACATTCATACACGCATACAGACTCATGTAAGTATGTATGTGTGTATGACTGTGTATATGCATGTGCGTATGGGTGGTTGGTTGGCACTCCGTCGGTTACGACGACGAGGGTTCCAGTTGATCCGAACAACGGAACAGCCTGCTCGTGAAATTAACGTGCAAGTGGTTGAGCACTCTACAGACACGTGTACCCTTAACGTAGTTCTCGGGGAGATTCAACGTGACATAGAGTGCGACAAGGCTGGCCTTTTGAAATACAAGTACAACAGAAACAGGAAGAAAGAGTGAGAGAAAGTTGTAGTGAAAGAGTACAGCAGGGTTCGCCACCATCCCTTGCCGGAACCTCGTGGAACTTTAGGCGTTTTCGCTCAATAAACACCCACAACGCCCGGTCTGGGAATCGAAACTGCGATCCTACGACCGCGAATCCACTGCCCTAACCACTGGGCCATTGCGCCTCCACGCGTATGGGTATGAATGTATGTATACACATATAGATGTATATGTCTATGATGTAAAATACAAAAGAAATGAAGAAAGAAGAGTATTTGAGTTTAACCGTTGTATGTAAAAGAAGAGACATATATGTGTAGATGGATAAACGTATATGTGTGTATACTGTAAGATTATGCGTATAAATATGTGTGTATACGTATTTATATGATTGGCTGTGCTTGTACATATGTATAGGCATGTTTATATTTGCTTGTATGAATCTAAAGTAGTGTATCTATTCACTGTTAGACAGTGGTGAAAGGAACATATATACATACAACCTTCGATAGAGTAATAGTTATATGTGCAACTTGAACAAAGAGGAAGAATAGCAACCAGGTCACCAGCCTAAATGTGAAAACACAATTCCATAAAAGATTATATAAAATATTTATAAAAATGAAAAATACATTTGGAGAAAGCATAATGATGAGAGACTAAAACTTCATAGAGAAAATACAGGCATGTTTCAAACTTATTGTGACCTCATTAGCCAAGCACTGACATCACTGTACTTGTCAGAATAGTGATAGGAAAATCGTTGAGTAAAGGTGGATTGGATGGCATAGACAAATAGAATTGTCTCGATAGAAATATATTAGCATTAACTAAACAATGACTTATAAAACACTTGTTCCCTATTAAAAACAGAAATTTCATAAGATGTATGTGTAAATTTAAAAAGTTATTCTTAACATTTCATCTTAGCTCTAGAGATTATGTTTAGATTTTTTTGACATAACAACTTACTTGGGATTTTCTTTTGTAAAATAGCATTTTCTAAATTTTTTCTGAACTCCGTTTCTACTCCAGAAGTTTCTTGGGTACCATTATCAACAAGGATAAAATGTGAATGATTAGGATCCAAAGCAGATGGTGTTGGGTTATTGTCATGTTTTATCTCATATTCTGCAGGCCATGATCCCTAAAAATTAAATCAATATTTTAGCTGTTATACATATTATCAACATCATTGTAATCTAACAAAATGATAATGCATCTTTTGCTATGACAAAATAATACAGCAAAACGGGATGGGAGGGGAACAACGAGAGACAAAAAGAGAGGGGGAACGGGAGGGAGAGAAAGAAAGAAAGGTGGAAAGAGGGAGGGAGAGAAATAGAGAATATAAGAATATGGACTGAATTCTTCTGTACGTGTTGTTGGGGGAGGTTTTAATGTTCACAGGCATTAGAAAAAAGAACACTAATGAATTGCTATACAGATGCATAATCCCACTCTCATTCAGAGACACCCACAAATGGTACCATGGGCAAGTGACAACTACTATAGCCCAGGTGCTAATCAACGCCTTGTTAATGGATTTGCTAACCAGAAACTGTTCTGAAGCCTGTGGTGTATACATTTATTCGTTTGGCTCAGACAAGAAATAATATGTTCCATCATAGAAAAGTCAGCTGTCCTGCTGACAGGAATATCATTCTGATAATTAAAGAGAAACAAGTAATTATGGATAACTGCTTCAAACCCTCTAGCTTCTATATCCAGATTATAAATTTACATTTATACCAATAATAACACTATGTAACACGATTTTTATCCCCTGATAGCAGATGTTGTTTCCTAATTCCTTGCTTCTAGAAAGTATGAAAAATGGCTAATATTTTCTTCAAAATTTGCTTCTGTTACATTTATTGAAACCCCAAAGAAGAATTCCCTTGAAGTAAAAAAATGAAAATGATGTTGTTAAAGATCTTCCCGAAATAATGAATAAATGGAAAGAACGCTTTGCAGATCTTTTCCATAGTTCTTCTGTGGTAAACATGGATATCATAAATAGCATTCCGCAAAGAGAGCTAGTGTAGCACATTACTTCAACAGAAGTAAATCTGACATTATATAAATTGAGATCAGTTAAAGCTCCTGGATTGGACGGCATTCCAGTCGAAATTCTGAAAGCAGGGTTGGGGATCATATTTCATCAGAAATTCTTAACCTACTAAGAGTAAAGGCCCAAAATCAGTGTGTAGTAATTCTAAAGGGATAATCCCACTGGAATATACTGGGAAGATACTTCCAAGATTCATGTTAGATCATCTCGTTGAAAATGTGTCTTCATGTGATTTCCGAGCAACAGTGTGGTTTTATATCTGAACGAGGAACAATGGAAATGACATTTTCTATGAGGCAGGTTCAGGTGAACTGCATAGAGGAACACATTCCACTATACCAGGTCTTCATAGATTTAACTAAGGCATTTGACACGGTAAACTGAGAGGCGCTATACATCGTTTTGTGCAAACTTGGTTGCCCAACATATTTTGTATAAATCTATAAGGAACTCCATAGAAATATGAAAGGTCGGGTAGTCTTTAATGGAGACACTCCCGCTCCCCGACTCTTCTCTATGTGTGTTGCTACATTGCTTTGGTATGCCTTCAAGGATTACAACAGGGGAATCAGAATCAGAATCAGATTTCGGACATCTGGTCACATTTATAATCTGAGCTGATTTAAATGCAAAGCAAAGACTTCCAAAACACTTCTCAGAGAATTGCTTTACGCTGTTGATGCTGATTTGTTGGGACACTCAGAGGAAGATATGCCACACGTAATTAGTTTTGGGAAAATCAAAGTAGTGTTTGCTCTTGCTCCAAGACAAACATATTCTGAATGAAACGTATTTTGTGAATGGAACAAGGTTAGAAGCCATTTATTCTTTTTTATAGTTTGGAAGCACATTGTCAAGGGATGGTGGTCTTAATGCAGAGATATACTATCGAATAGGGAAGGCAAATGTTGCATTTGGAGAACTAGAAAAGCGAGTATGGATGGATAGTGTTATTTCCTTGCAAACAAATACTAATGTCTATAAAACATGTGTATTGACTGTGTATTGACTGCACTTTTTTTTTATTCAAGTGAGATGTGAACCACTCGCAGGCGTCATATGAAAATACTGGAGAGATTTCACCAAAAGTAAAACGGATGCTCTGGATCGCAACAGGTGAAAAAGTGCTGTTGCAAGACTTAGAACGAAAAGATGATTCAGTGCTTTGAGCTTAAAACGTTTTGTCAGAAAGAAACAATTGTAACTGAAATCAACAGTGAATATTGGCTCTGTATTGTGTGCGATCGTGTTCTGTTGTCAAAAGCAGGAAATTAAAATCATATAAAGTCATATGAAAGTCGTAATGCTCAGGCAGATAATAATATTGAACACTGACCACTTTTCACAACTTCTATCATACGTCGCAAAATTTGGAAGACAATATCTAGACTTAATATACATATGCAGGTTCATTAAAAAACATTCTTTCAGAATCAGGTTCCAAAGGACAAAGGCATAAAAGAGATTTGAATATCTGTCACTTGTGTTTTATACCATTAGTTAGCAGCTGGCCCTAAAGGTCATCTAAGAGTTCATCAACGGAAATATTGTACTGTGTGATGGGGTACGGTGTGTGCGTTGAGGGAATGGCTATCGTCTGTCAAGATGAAGTAATCATCATCATCAGCCACACCATATATATATATATATATATATATAGGTAAGATTGAACCACTATTTTGGAATTCATCTTTGAAGGATATTCTTATACCATGTGGAAAGGAGTATATTTTGAAACTTAATAATATTAAAGACTTTATTAATAGGATTAAATGGAAAGCCTACTACAATAACTGTAATATATCTAATATTAACGATGTCGAGAATTCTAATTATATCAATTCAAAATTTAAATCTAGAAAGGAACCTCGGTATAATAGGGATATACAGCTTTTAGAGGATAATATTTGGAAGGTGGTGAAAGATATTAAATTTCATAAATATCCAAACAGATATAATGAATATTTAAGAAATCTAGCTGTTAGAATAAAAGAAATGCGAAATACGGATGGGATTATAGTACAATCAGATAAAATTAGAAACCTGTATAAACTA
The DNA here is from genome assembly GCF_001194135.2 of Octopus bimaculoides. Lineage (NCBI taxonomy): Eukaryota > Metazoa > Mollusca > Cephalopoda > Octopoda > Octopodidae > Octopus > Octopus bimaculoides. The sequence goes on from NC_068997.1 coordinate 30,819,699, forward strand.
GATGTTAAATTATATGATAACCTTTTAGAGAAAGAAATTAATAAAAAATATAAAATTCTTCCAGAAAATACTCTTTATAATATAAATAAAACTTCTAAATAAATCATGATGAAATATAACTTAGATAATACAACTGAACTTTATGTACCTATGCACGCTAGAATAACTTCAAAAGACCACAAGGATAATTTTTATTCTGACCCAAAAGTTAGACTTATTTGTCCATGTAAATCAGATCTAGGTAAATTAAGTGAAATCATTTTAAATAACTATATTAATAGATCAAATGAAATTAATAACCTTAAACTTTGGACTAGTACTAGTGATACTTTAAAATGGTTTAAAAATATTAAAGATAAAAATAGATATAAATTCATTCAAATAGATATAGATAATTATTATTATTCTATTAATGAGATCATCCTGAATAAGGCCCTTATTTATGCAATGAATAAGGTAGGAATGACTTATGATGAAGTTAATGTAGTTAAAACGGCTAGGAAATCGTTGATTAGATACAATAATAAGCTGTGGGCTAGGAAGGATACTAGGGACTATTTTGATATACCTACAGGGACACCTGATTCTGCACAGGTAACTGATTTAGTAGGTATTTATTTATTATTGGAACTTCAATTAGAAAATTTAAAGTTGGAGGGTGGTTTATTTAGGGATGACCTTTTATTAATAACTAAGAATTGCACCAATAGAACATTAGAATTATATCAGAAACTATATAGTTTTTTTAAAGAAATGGATGAAGGATTACTATATATAATGAGAACTATAATGTTAATTACTTAGATGCTAATTTTAATTTAATAACAGGTAAATCCCAAACATTATGGTTATTTACATTTTCCCAACCAGCAAAAGACCACGTAATAGCATCCGAGATCAAAGCGTTGGCACAACCTGGACTACTTTTTCACTTAATCTCGTGGCGAGAGCAACATACCTATGTCCCACAGTCTCCCTATCGCAGAGGACTGCTGGAGGGATCATTGACTCCACAAGTTTTAGTTGCGAAACCTTCCATATCGCAATATATCTACAAAGACAGCGTGACACTTTGATGGTTTTGTTTCTAAACTGAAGACCTACGATGTCGGTGGCGATTACTCATCACACCTCATGGAACTTTCTGAAGAAGGCACCCCACCATTATCACAGATGGGCAGTGGACAGTGTAGAAGTATATTGGTTCATTTTAGGCGAGATGATCACCAAAACTCCAGGGGGAATAACTGGCTTTTACAAATACGCTCATTAAGACTGGTTTGACCAAAATGATAACAATATTACCAAGCTGATCGACCAGAAGAGAGAATTTCGTCTGGTATAGAATTTCCCAATGTACACCCGCTTCCGATGCTTCCGGTAGGCCAAGCAGCAATGCCAATGTAGGATCCATGAACTCCAAAATCTCTGGTGGCCAGCAAAAGCAGGGGAGATACAGGCATTCGCGGACAGTAAAGACCCTAGGCAGGCGTTTCTATGCTGTGAATAGGGGAATCGTTGGTTCTCATAGTAGAGTAAATAATGCACTCATATCCACCGTCGGATTAACCCCTTTGATGGACGATACTTGAAACATGGAAGGATTACTCTCGTCAACCGGTTATCTACTGCAGTGATTGACCTCCCCTGAAATATCCCCCAATATCCTATCCGAGACTGGATGTTACTCCCTCCAAATTATCCTGAGCTGGAAAAGGCTCTAAAACGCATGAAGGTATGGGAAGCACCTGGTCATGACAACATAGTTCTGAAGCTCCTGCCTCACAGCTGTCAAACTGTGAAGATCAAGTTGTATACTGAAGATCAAGTTGTATACGTTTATCCAACGCATGTGAAAAGCAGCAATAGTTCCTGGAAACCTTAACGATGCGACTATTATTACAGTCTTCAACAGAGGTGACCGAGCAATCTGTGAATACTATTACATCATCTCTCTTCTTAGCATCTTTGGGAAGATTTTCGTGAGAATTTTGCTAGATAGACTACTAGTAATTGCCGAGGAAGATCTTGAGTTGTATTGCGGCTTTGTTGAGTCATATTCATCGCACCGTGACTCTAATCAGAATCAGAAACTGGATCCAATGTGAAACAAGTGACTAAGATGATTGATAGTATTTGAGAAGAGACGGAACATTGCCAAATTGATGTTCTCTTTATTTTTGATAACCAAGGAAACCGAGTAATGTAGAATAAAATGTTTTTTTCACTAGAAACTATGAAATACTAGCAGAAGAATTGAACCCATTGTCTATGATCAGGTAGTCTAACACTTTATTCACTCAGACACTTTTGCTATTAAAATTCAAGTAAAATAGAAAATAATACACGAAAGTGAAAAACCTTGAATATATTATTTCCCTTATCACAAAATTAGCATTGCATCATAAATGGAAATCATATAGGCCTTTTTTTATCATTTGATGTAATCTAATATTTTAAGTTTACCCTACAATAAATATTAAAATTCTAAAAATCAATACTATAATGTTAAAAATCAGTATTTAATATTAATATAGAGCAAGAATATGCTTAGAAGTTTAAAAAATAAGGAAAGTAACCTAAACAGAAATTTACCTCTTCATTCACTAGGGATTCCTTGTTTTGTACACAGTTCCATGGAGCAATACCAATTGTTACCACTTTCTTGCCAATGATTGCACCTTCATTATCATGTATAGCCTTCCCAATATGTTTTGCAACTCCAGTATGTAAGCCATCACTGATGATCCAGGCACCTGCAAAACAAGAGAACAATAATAATATTCAAACATTGATTTCTAATTCTAAAACGATTGTAGATTTTTGGACAAAATACCGTCTGGTATTTAGTTATATATCTTCACATTCAGACTTCAAATCACACAAAAGGACTGAATTTTCATTTTGTCCAGGTTAATGGGAAATACAACAGTAATTAACTTAGGTTGATTTAATTATAGACATATTTCTCATTATGGAAGCCAGGATTTGATGCGTTGAATCAATCCAGGACTCTAATATTGATTTTTTAATCAATTCTTGACAAGATAAATAAAATTTCACCCCTGTAACCAAAAGAAGCACATCAAAAGAAACATCCCATACAGCATGGCCAGACGCATCTGTGCTATAGTAAGTGACCCTAAAACGCGTGAAACCAGGCTCAACGAACTGAAAGACTTCCTTACTATACAAAAATACCCCTTAGGCCTAATTAATGAAGGAATTAAAAAGGCGATGGAACTGAATATCACCCAACTACGGACACCAAAGGAAAAAGTTAATGAAAACACGATTCCGTTCATTAACACATACAGTCCTGGAATAACTAACATATTCCACGTCATAAAATCGAACCTGCCTATACTCCTTCAAAGCTCTAAGATGAAAACTCTGATTGAAAAAAAACACCTTACGGAATAGCAGACGCCAACCAAAAAACCTTAAAAAAC
>NC_068997.1:30823953-30824798 GCF_001194135.2 Octopus bimaculoides
ATAAGAACGAGATACTGCAGCAGCCTCGGTTTCAGAGGACCTCAGCTCTTCAATGCCCTGCCAAAACATTTGAGAGACATGCAAGACATGGATGCGGAGGTCTTCAAGACAAAACTTGACGCTTTCCTCTCCACGATACCAGACGAACCAATGGCTCGTAATGATACGCAGTTTAGGGCAGCTGTGTCAAATTCTCTTATACACCAGATGTGCCATCAAAACTCTTGATTGGACCATGTCAGGTGGGGGAGAAGAGCCATGCAAGGAACGTGAAAATCACGGTGGTGCACCAGCATGACCGCAGCCACTTGGCTGAAACACATAAATAAATAAATATATATGTATATATGTTTGATATAATATATATAGTTATTTTTACTAATTCGATTTTTCAAATTTACAAAGATTATACTAATATACTCTCATGCAGAACTACACCTTAAAAAATAAATAAATAAATGAATGTATGACAGGAATACATTCTAAATAGGACCCAAAGTCTATAAAAAGAAAGTACAAAGAATATAAAATGACAGAACTAAAAGCAAAAGAAAAAATAGGAAGACATGTTTTGTTTTCTTTATATTTTCTATTCATTATTCTCTATTTTTTCTTTCTTCTTCCTTCTTCTACTATCCTTAAAAACTGTCTCAAAACAATACAGTAAGTAGTAAACAAGCTTTTAACCATTTTTTAAATATTTGACACTCCTTAAAAAGATAATTTCAATCTCTCTCTTTTACCACATCCACCTCTCTATCTGTCTGACTATCAGTCTATCTATCTATCTCTCTATCTGCCTATCTATCTATCTATCTGCTTATACATCTTCCATTGTCTCCAAA
>NC_068997.1:30825226-30826217 GCF_001194135.2 Octopus bimaculoides
ATATACGTTTATCTATCTACACTTATATATGTCTCTATTTTCACAGACAATGGCTAAACCTAAATATATATATATATATATATATATATTGTATTTACATAGACTTATCTACTACATATGTGGAGAACTCTGTCTGTGGGTGTGTTTGCGGAGTTGTTAGCTAACTCCTACATCGTTCTATTGATTTTCATGAAACTTGACACGTGAGTAGAACTCATGTCTGGAAACCTCCTGGCATACTCAGGAAGGGACCCTTATATATCTCTGATACATTTCATTTTAACAGCCAAGGGAAATAACCCGTTCGCCTCTGTAAGGGATCCCTATATATAGCCAAGGGAAATAACTCAATCATTTCCCTGAATTATTTGGTATAAATCAAATTGCGTATCCTTATTTCTTAGTATTTGAAATGTTAGAGTTATTTTCACAATTTATCCAGTAAATAGTATTTTCCTAAATAATAGATCCACTTATTTCGGTTAGTGACTTATTGACGAATATACCAACAGAGGGTAATATTCTCTGGGAACGCACAAAAGCCCTCTTCAGAGTTATTTACTTTGAATTGTTATTATCTCATATCTGATTAGTCTGTTATTACGTAACATGCTTCACGATTTTACTATACATACCTTATTAGTATTTCCTCCTAAGATCTTTGAGAATGCTTTAAAGCCTTTTTCGGGACTACTTTATTTGAATTCTTACTATCAGGTAACTAATTTAATGATATTACACAACTGACTTCACAATTTGGGTATTCATAACTTATTGGAAATTCTTAAAAACAAGACCCTATGTAAGACAGTTCGTTATTTTCTGTAAATGCACAAAAACCGGTTTAAGGCCTACATGTTTTGTATTGGATTAGCGAAACAATTCCGAGAAAAGAAACAAGGGATAAGCCCCGCTTTCCCGGGTAATTCAACTAGTAGATATATATGTGCATATATATATATATATATATATATATATATATATATATATA
>NC_068997.1:30826915-30829177 GCF_001194135.2 Octopus bimaculoides
ATTTCTTAATTTTTCGAATTTTTTTTCTTTTGTTATCCACATAGAAAAATAGGAATCCGGGAAATATATATATATTTTTTTTATAATTTAATTTTTCTTAAAGAAACACACAATGTCCCTTCCCCCACCTTGCCCACCCATCACTTACTCACTATCAAAATGCTAAAAGCTCCCGATCTTTCACTTTCGTCGTATTTTTCACGCATGCGCAGAATTCTACTGAAATAGCAGGCATAAAAAATACCAGACCACCACCAGAAATCCCGACATACTAGAAACAGCAAGTAAATGACATTATTTCTGCAGAAACGTCCCCGCTTTCCAAAAAGCTAAAAGTGAAAAATTGGGAGTCTGTAGCTTTTTGAAAGTTGTGAGGTGGTGGATAAAATTCTTAAAGATTAATACTCTGTTTTTTTTTGTCCATGGATTACGAAGAAGAAAAAATTGAAAAAAGTAAAAAGGAATTTGGTTTGGAGAGGGAAAAAATTCAAACATTCGGAACGTGTTTTGTAGGTGAAATCCTAATAGCGTGTATCTCAAACATAGTAATCGGGAAAAAAATTAGGGAAAAATTAAGGGGGAGGGCACAAATGTCACCTCGGACATGCTGGAAAGAAGAGTTAAAGGATAGGATTTCTGGGAAAACTTCCTTTCAAGTTTATATCGAACATCAGGTTTTTAAATACGCTCGTCACAAATACGAATTACATAATAGAGAAATGTCAACTCAATAAAATTTGTGCGTGCACACAGAAAGAAATAGCAATTCGGACAGACGTTTTACCTATAGTGTGTGTGTGTGTGTGTGTGTGTATGTGTATGCCAAAGGAAGTTATTTTATGGCATTCTTTCGCTGGAAGAAGCAAAGTTTTCAACTCGATCATATGGGATCATATGATTGTTCGTTAATTACAGTAAAAAATTGTTAATTTCTTTTGAAGAGCAGAAATTGAAAGGGAAGAGAAAGTGAATGACGACATTTACTTTGAAGTGAGAGCAGTAAGTGAAAGATGTACGTGTATATGAAATAGACGTATGCGTGATTGAGAGAGAGAGAGAGAGAGAGAGAGAGAGAGAGAGAGAGAGAGAGAGAGACAGACAGACAGAGACAGAGACAGAGTGAGTGAGTGAGTGAGTGAGTGAGTGAAGGTGTGTGTTGTGATGTATGAATTTGTTTCCATGTACGTGTAAGTGACATTCACTCGCGCTCTCACACATCTTTCATATACATGTACATAAAAACATGCATATAACTTTTTTGTGCATGTGCGTGAGAGAGAGAGAGAGAGAGAGAATGACTGTATTTCCTTATAACATATAGAGAAATGGTTGTCATTTAAGGCAATGTTTTTGGTTGTGTCTTATTTTGATATAAATCTTTGTGTACATTTTCATAAATGTTTGTCTGAGTAGAATTCTACGCATGCGTGCAACATTGGACAAAAGTGAAACATTAGAAGCAAATCGAAATATTGTCCGAAAATGACCTCAAAATTGTGTGACTCAACCTCGTTTCCGAGTTTACTTTAGTGGTAAAAAAGAGTTGTGCCCAATACTTTGTTTACTTGGTAGATAGATGATAAGAAGCTTTATTATAGTACAGATGTAACTAATTCAGAGAAATATTTTCATTATTCAAACGTCGTCACTCTCGTAATGCAGCACTTTGTAATTTCGGTTCAAATTGAAAGTGTGAAACTGCTTTCACTTTCTAATGAAAGCTGGTCGTTTTAGAGCACTGTATTTCGGAATACTGTAGCTGGTTGTTGAGATAACGATGAAAATATGAAAACGAAAATAAAGTTTATTTGACATGTGTAATTAATTTGATTGTTCTGGTGTTAACATCAGTTGGTGAGAATAGAAGTCATTTGACGACACCTTGTTTGTAATTGGTTCTCTGTTGCAGGTTCAATTTGGGGAATTTTCAAATTATATCCATGTTGTCTATTCCACAGAATAAGAAGATAGTGGAGAGCATTATAAAGCTGAGATCTCGAACACGAATGAGAATATCATTATTTTCATGGGTATCACCTATCATAAGCATGGCTGCGTCATTAGATGTCGGCTCATTAAAACAATGTAAAATATCCTTTACTATAGTTTATTGTAGGCGGAAACACACACACACACACACACGCACACACACACACACACAGACAGACACAGACACAGACACACACACACACACACACACACACACACACAGAATTGATAATAGTGAAAACAGTAAAACTTACAAACACCATGTTCAAGCGA
>NC_068997.1:30829187-30835072 GCF_001194135.2 Octopus bimaculoides
CACACACAGAATTGATAATAGTGAAAACAGTAAAACTTACAAACACCATGTTCAAGCGAAAGGAAATGTAGTCAATATAGGCGTAAAACACATTCTTACGCTATAATTTTTCTAGGGAATATTTTCAAAAGAAATTTTGAAACGAAAGCTGAACAAAGTGTATACAAATGAATATGTTACAGTTGCGAAAGTTAATTAATTTAAAACATTTACTGAAGGTTGTATGTAGCAAGACATAAATTAATTTGACTTTACTATATATTTTAACTGTGTAAGTTTATATAGGTTGTAGAATAAATACTAAAGCAGTAAAAAGGTTGTGCGGCATTGAGTACTCAGAGATGAAACAGCATAGCAAAAATACGATAAAGACGCAGAGACTGTTAAAAAAAGCATTATCTTCAAACTGGTTAGAAGGAGTGGAATAACATTTCTGTAATTATTTTGAAAGAGCCGCTAAGGCCAAGTTCCAGAATTTATAATAACCAGAATAACATTTTTTTTCTCAAATATATTTGCAAGTATTGTGAGTGCTGTCAAATCAATCAAGCGTTCATGTTGGTTATAAAAACCCGATTGATATTTCAGTATATAAGTAGTGCTAATTGTTAATGCTATTTACGCCGCAACTCTGCATGATGAAAAGGAAAATTCAAACAGTGGTATTTCAAATATAATGCTGTTCGTTCAACGTCCAGGCGGCAACTAAACTCTTTCAAAATCAGCGTGTTTTACTGTTGGGCGGCAAAGTCATAGGCATATACTAAATCAGATACACACAATCATGCATTCACGCACACCTCAAACCTATCTCTGCCCCTGTGTGTGTGTGTCTCTGTCTCTAGATGTGTGTGCGTATGTGTATCAGTCATCATTGGAATGTGTGTATACTGACAGTCACATACACCGTTACACATATATACTTGCCAGTTATCGGCCTAACGTACGTAATGAACGCGCGAACACACTCATATAGAAAATGTGACATCACCGTCGTTGTGGTGGTGCTATAAAACATCGTTTGGATAGGTGACTAAAAGAAAAATTATAATGTTAAATTCATGTAAATGAAAATAAAGTTTAGTTGGTAGCTGAAAGCTTAGTGAATCTTCTGATAACCCACACGTCAAAATCGGCAACTCAGAATGCATAAGGAACATATGCGTATACACCCTCCACCCCCACACACAAAACTCTCTTTTACAGATTGTGTGTGTGTGTGTGTGTGTTCCGAATTTGTGTAAATGTGTATTGAATAAAGTTAAAAATGGTCTGGTTTTCTCGTTTTATATTATTGTATTTTTTAAAAAGTGTTTACACTGTTGAATTGTGTTACACATTACAAAAATATTTTCTGATGTTCATAAAGTTCAATTAGCGCTTTCATACGTTCGAAGTAATCATCAGATTTCAAAATGTATTTAACTGACCGTTGAGTTCTTGACAACTATAGTAAAATGACTGACTTCTTCCTTTTTATATCTCTTAGAAGTTCTAACAAGCTGAATTTTTGAAATATGGTTTTGACCAAATTGCATGCTGTTTAAACGTCCTCGTTTGCCGGGTGGACAATGATATAACTGGTATAGATCCCACCTTTATTGTAACCAATTAACTTGCAGTGAACATGTAATTGTTTTATGAGTGAGCAAACTTAGTTGGTTTCTTTTTTATTTTAATTGGTAGGAGTCTCCTGTGATTTGTTTATATTCATATGTTAAATATATTTTATAATCGACACCATTGACTGGTTGTTATGTTATTGTTGTTATTTCCGTTCAGAACAGGTTTCAACATTTTAATAAACTGTTTTTCTTTTATCTTTCTTCAAATTTCACTTGTGGTCTGTGGAAAGGAAAATTTAGAAACATTTTCTGACCACATGTTTCTGTATGTTCTCTCAATGGAATTTGGTAAACCTTAGTGTTCCGCATCTATTGTTTGTGGACTCATGAGCCTCCCGATAACGCATTCCCTGCCTCTCCAATATATAGTTCCTCGCAATTAGAGCACTTAATGCAGTAAGTCAAATTCATATATGCATTTGCGAAAATCTATCCATCTTTTGGTCTAATGGATTTACCAGTATGCAAGTATTGACACGTTCCACATCTGTTATCATTACACCTGGATACTGTGAATCTTTTATCCCATTTGTTCATGTTGACTTTTGCCTTTGTTAATAGTTTCTTTTAAGTTATGTGGTTGCTTTTTTCTTAAGATAAGTGTTTGATTACTTATTATGTTTTTAAATTGTTCGCTTTGTTTCATAATTAGCAAATTTGTTTTTATATGTTAAAATGTTTTGGCGATGAGGATTGTGTGTTACTAGAAATGGTATTGTGTTCCATTGATGGGTCTGTCTTTCTCGTGTTGCCCGAAGTTGTTCGATAGGTATCTCTTTTGCTCGTTGTATGCTATGTTCTATAGGTAGGAGAGGGTATATTTGCTTGAGCAGAAATCCTTTGAGTTCTATAAGTCGTATGTTTCTGTTATTCAGATCATCTATTATAGTACAAACTCTCCTGGCTAGACAATATGGGATGTTGCGTTTTGTGTGTTGTGTGGTATGATTTGAAATTTAGGTACTGCTACCATTTCTAGTAACACACAAACCGTAATGTTTAAACAGCATGCAGATTGGTTAAAACGGTATTCCAAAAATTCAACTTGTCGGAACCTTCTAAGAGGTATAAAGAGGAAGAAGTTAGTAATTTTATCAGTAATTTTATCGTATGTCAAGAGCTGTACTGTCAGTTAAATACGTTTTGAAATCTACTGAATACTACGAACGTGTGAAGGCGCTAATTAAACTTTATGAACATTTCAAAATACTTTTGTAATGTTTAACACACTTTAACATTGTAATTTTTTAAATACAAATATAAAAAAACGTGAAAACCAGGCCATGTTTTAAGTTTATTCAGCTATACATATATATATATATATATATATATATATATATATATATATATATATATATATATATATATATATATATATATACAGTGGGGGGAAATAAATATTCGTACATGTGAAAATTCTTTATTTATTTCATTTCTAATGAACATAAATGGGATATATACCAATACTATATTTACATACACATGCATAAACTAAGAATATGCAAAATAAAACTAATAAATTGTAGTAACTAATGAATACAATTATAAATATTTAGGGGTGAAAAAAGTATTCGTACAGAATAAATTTATGAATTTCTATGCTACAAAATACTGTTAAAATATTTTTCTTTACTAGAACTTTCTCGTTTGTTCCAATAATCTTATCAGTAGTCATTTTTGAGTGTCAAAACGCTAGGTTCTTCATTTAGCACTGAGACAACATAAAGTAGTGTCGTAATAATGGCGAAAAGTAAAGAAATCACAAATTCAGTGAAAAACTTAATTATTGAACCCTGGAAAGCAGGTAAAAGTTACAGGAAAATATCAGAGACCCTTTGTATTTCGTTTTCTACCATATCTTCATTTATTCAAAGATATAAAAAATCGGGAACTGTTGAAATTTTTCAGTTATATTTTTATATGTGGGGCATTTACGATTACACCGTAATATTTGTTTACGTTTTTTGCCGTATCGATTAAATCCATCAATCCTTGTAATATTACTCTGGATATTGTATTTAAACTCCATCACTAAGGTAATTAACTTAATTTTTCTTTAATTTGTTAGCTACAATTTGAATGTATCCTAATTCATTTCACTTATTTTTATTTTTATTTTTATGTTTATTCATTTTTTATTTATATTTTTGATAACAGCAACATGAATGTAACCTAAAAATTTATATATATATATATATTTTTTTTTTGCTTATTATTTCTTATTTTTTACAATTTATTTTCTCTAATCTATCGGGCTTACAAAATCATATAAGGCCTTTTTACTTCTAAATCTTAACTTAATATAATGTCTTGTTTAGATTATGTATAGTTGAGGTGATTATATTATATTATACTTAAGCATTATTTATTAGATTTACTTCTATTTGACCATTAACTTGTGTAAAAAAATATATTTTTAATGTTTTTAATATCAAACGGTTTTTTCTGTGGTCTTGGTTTTTTTATTTACTTTCAGAAGTCCAACGGTTTTTTGAAATGTACAGCGTCCCGTACTTGTTCGCTATTTAACTTCATAGGATGACATCATAACTTAGCATCACTTCTCATTTACCCTGCTTTCTAACGGTTTCAAGATCGATATGCTATACAGTTTCGATATGTATCATGTCTTTTCAACTTCTTCTTTATATACATGTAATTCTAGGACAACTATGAATGTTGTCTGTTTTTACTGTCTGCTATGAATTAATCTGACTCTAAAGAGATACAATATTCCATATTTCATAATATGCATGAGTTGGTCTGGATATTGCATCGAAATGGTCATAGGTCATAATAAAGTGTTTACAATGGATCGTCTTTTAGCTCTTATTTAAATTGATATACATACAAAATCTCACATGCGTGAATTTTGCTACGTTGATAACAGAAACAATATTTTTACCAAATTTTAGTATACATCTATAAATACACACTCACATATATATATACATATACATACATACATATATATATATATACATATATATATATATATATATGAATACATATATATACACACACACACACACACACACACACATATATATATATATATATATATATATATATATATATATATATATATATATATATATATATATATATATATATTTATACATAAGCAAAAATTTCGATTTAGATGAATTAGGTACTTAAGTTGAGGCACCAGAATTTATTACGGTAAATCCATACACTTTCAAAATAAGGTGATTAAAACCAAAATATGCAACAGGATATCCAGAGGTATTGTAGCACGGTCGTTTCAAGGAATTATGATGGACTATGACTTAACAGACAGAACAGAACCTTAGGATTAACCTAAAAGACCACAAGAAGAACTTTCATGATAGTCCTACTGTAAGACTAAGTTGCCTGACCAAGTCCGATATTGGTTGACTTAGTAAATCTATTCTGGATAATATACTACCCCTTATAATTCCCAACCTAACTCTCAAATTATTGTTTGATACATTGGTTTAAATCCATTGATAACGTACGTAATTATTCTTTTATTCAATTTGACATTTCTCCGTTTTCTTCCTCTGTTTAGACGAACTTTCCTACCTTTTCGGACAAAACCTTTTGTAACCTTCGTCCTGTCTAGTTGGTGCGTTCCTTTTAAAGTGCCTCAATAAAGAAACCCCTGAATTACAGGGAGGTTTATATAGAGATGATACTCTATTTATCATCCCTAACAACAACAAATCAGTCATGGAAAGAATGAGAAAAATAATTAGAAAATTTTTAAAAGCTTTAATTTAGGTATTATGTATGAATATGGCACAAAAGCAGTAAATTTATTAGATATTAGTTTGAACATTAACTCTAGATTATACCACCTCTATAGGAAACCAGGCGAGGTTACAATATACGTGAACAAACTATCAAGTTGGTCGAGAGTTGCGGCAGGCCGTCTAGGTACACACCGAAATCTGTTCCGTCGTCCGTCCTACCAATCGTCCCGAACAATTGAGAAAAGTGCTGCTGAAAGGCTGCACACATCTGCTTCGGTTCCGAAATCTCGCAGTCGTTCTGGTCCAGCAAAGACCGAATGGTCGCTCTGTTCCCACGCTTAGCCTCAACCACGCAGGCCCATCGAGCGGCCTTAGTCCCCTCCCCGCTTACCGAAAGTGCTTTAGCTCTGACAACGCAGCCTTCATGCTTGGCATCAAAGTGTTGGTCGAGGGCCAACTTCGCTGCTAACACGTCGGTTGCGATGCCTGTCCTAAGAGCCTCGTCTAGTTTGTTAACTAAATC
>NC_068997.1:30843395-30854735 GCF_001194135.2 Octopus bimaculoides
CTCATGTACTGAGAAGAGCGTTATCGCTGTGAAAACAACATCCATTCATGAATTTTTTTTTTTGTTTTCTTAAATACATGTTTTACCTGTGAATTTGCGTGTGTAAACTGGGAATGCATACAACGAGTTTCTCTGCCCTAGGTGTACGGAAAACACTCGGCGAGAAATGGAAGAAAATTTGAAGAAAGAAGAAAAAATAAACAACATAATAATAATAATGATAATAATAATAATAATAATAATAATAATAATAATAATAATAATAATAGTACTGTCAACTATAATGTTAACACCCAAAATGAGAATAGTAATATCAATGATGAAGTGGAAAATAGAGGTGACAGTGGGAATACTTCTAATATAAACAATATAGATGATACCTCCGGTGCCTATAAAGCAGTGAAATTATTAGTATGCCTGTTGATGTAGAAGCGGATTTAAATGATACTACAGTTGGGAGGGAGGTAGAAAATAACAGACGTGATCATAAAATACCTGATAAGAGAAATATTAATCATGAAAATAATAATAATAGGAACTTTAATAATACTAATTTTAATAGTAATATTTCTCCTAGTTGTAATTCTAGTAATATTTCTCCTAGTTGTAATTCTAGTAATATTTCTCCTAGTTGTAATCCCACTGTCCGTCGTCAGAACGTAATTTATAAATGTTCAATAATAACTACAACTAATAATTTCATTTATATTGGTTGTTCGACTAATATGAAGAAATGTCTTTACAATCACGTGTCCTCTTTTAAGCTTAAACATAAAGCGAATTGTACATCATTATCTAATAAGATTTGGGAATTGAAGGAAAACAGAATTGGGCTTAGCCTTAAATGAGAAATAATAAGAAAAGCACAGCCTTATAAAAATAGTAGATACGGGTGCGAACTGTATTCTATGGAAACATAAAATTTTTAAGCATAATGATAATTGCAACCTAATTAACAATAGATTAGACCTTGGGGTTTCATGCATACATAGTGTCACCCGTACCTTTAAATATTTTCACAAGCAGCACTTATAAAGTGTAATAATATATACTTATATACTATATATACTTAGGCTTGGACTGAATTGATGAAAACTTACTTTTAATAATTTTAAATATTTTTTACTTTTGAAATCAAAGTACGCTGCATATATTATATAATAAAAGCTATTTAGTATAGTTGGTTAGTGTGATATACAGAGTTAATATACTATCCATATAAATTTTTGCTGCCTAGTTGGTCAGATTTCATCATGGTTTTAGTAAGTAATCTATTTATCCCTTTCCTATAGTGTTCCACCCTCCTGATCTTAGTATTTATAAGGACCTTTATGTAAATAGCCGTCCAAATTAAGTACCCCTGAGAAACTATATTATCATGCATGCATTCACGCTAAAAACTTTTAAAACCTATATTATACCTCTTAGTTTATGGTTAATATATAGTTAGCATGTCCTATAACTTCTACAGTCCTTTAGTTAAAACCTAGTATCAGTCTTTATAGATACAAACTAAATAAGTTATTAAATATCTTTTAGTTTAAACACTTGAATTATTATACATTTTCCATTAATTTTTCTCTATTAGTGTTAATTAAGGTATATATATTTCATCATGGTTTTAGTGATTAAGCTAGTTTATTCTTTTTCTATGAAGTTCTACCCTACCTGATTATTTTATTATTTTATAATAGCCTTTATAAAATCAAACCCAATTTTGTACCCCTAGGATATTCATATCTAGCTTATATATAACAGTACCAATATCTTCTTAACTTATCATAAAATGCTTAGATTATTAGTTAATAACCATATAGTTAGCATGTTCTTTTGCCTCAGTACTCTTATTAAATTCCAGTAAATGCCAATGATCAATCTTCATAGATACCATCTAATAAGTTAATATTTGGGTGTATAATATGAATAAATATTAAACTTTTTCTATGTAATGTTCTTTCCTCTCTCTGTTGTAGTAAATTGTTTTGGTATATACTTAAAAGTATCCAAAGATTTTATCCTTTTGGGTAAAATATTCTTCTTAATTAACTTTTCTTGATAACCCTAAATTTTAAACTTTATTCAATATAGTAATATTGTTCAAATCATTCAGCTATAACATCCCGTGATAAAATTCCCCTTATTACCACTATTGGTTTACTGGAGTCTTGCCCTTTTAATTGAATAACTAGCATCTTGATTTAAGATCTTCCTTTACCAAATCTCATTATATTGCTTCAAATTAATCTCGATAGCTTTATGACTATTCCCACTATGATTTCTGTCAACTCTCTTGGCCCCTTCCCTAACAGACACTGTTCATTGTTCTTCAGCCTCAGATTTTGATATACAAAGATAAACTAGACTATAAATTAAAACTGACCCCAAAACATCAGTGACTAGTTAAATCCCTAAAAGATTTTTTTCCTGATGCCTTACTAGCTTCTAAGTTGAAATGAAAACAGCATGATCTTTGTCTATCTCCTTACCTTCTTGGAGTAGTTAGGTAAAATTTTATTAATGTGTCCATCTGTTTTAATTTAATTCTATGTATTTATGCAGCTGAAGATTGCTTTGCGTTTAAATTGATGTAATGATTGCATTGTTCAATTAAATGGAGTCATTTGAAACGATCGTACTGCCTTACCTCTGGATATCCTGTTGCTTATTTTGATTTTATATATATGCATACATATATGTACATGAATATACACTCATACACACACACATACCCCCCCACACGCACAAATACACATTCACCTATACACTCGCATATATATATATATATATATATATATATATATATATATATATATATATATATTTATATATATATATATAAATCTATGTACACTCATACAACTATATATTATTACACATATATACCAGTATTACGCATCTCAACATGCATATATGAATTTCTACACGTAAATGAGAGAAAGGGGTGATTATAGATGGGTACTTCCGAGTAGAATCTGGGTGCTACCCCATTCGGATTTATGATTTGTACTACTGTATACAGACAGCTTCGGTGACTTGTCTCAACATTGCATTAAAGTCATGTGTTGATAGGACATCTAACCTAAGTCTCCTTAGGAGCCATTGTGGGGCTGTTTACAGCATGCTGATAGAAGATGGAATTCGTTTATTTCTCAGTATAGTTTTCCAAGTGTTCTTTGAAACTATCATTAATGCTCTTAGATGTCACACAAATGTAGGACACTGGGAGAACCACAGAAGTCTCTTCCTGTCACTTAATCTGATATACATTGTTCTTCGTTTTATTGTTTACATGTAGGCTTGTAGAATATACTACACAATTATTTTGACATCTAATTTTATCAAATGGGTATGATTTATTCAATATAGATTTGGTAGTCCTTCTGTCTTTTCTAAGAACCTTGCATTCGGGATATGTGGTGCTGGATATGTTGTCATTCATGTGGTTGGCATAATGGGGATACGTTCTTCATTACTCTAAGTCTTCCACGAGGATGTTGATTTTCGCAGTACCTAACAGCACTGAGTCACTACGGATTACAAGTGGATTAGCCATAGGTGTATAATAGTGAAGTAAACAGATACTGAGCTGTGGATAGAAGATACTATGATCAACGGAAATGTTAAACTCTGTTATAACTGCCATTATATGTATTTCAGTTTCTTTCTTAAAGTCTCCGTTCTTCAGCCATAACCAAAACTCCTCTGCAGCGACGTCCTGCATTTGTCCGAGATGCTGGAGTGAAGTTATTTCACGCTGATATTTCTTTCTCGCTCCTGGTTTCTCCTTTTTGCTTTGTTTTTTGTATTCTGTTGCCGCCTCTGCAGCTTCATTCTCCTCTCCTCTGGCAGCTGAAATTAATCTTTCTGGGTTGCTTCTCACATACTCTTGTATATTTCGTGATACAATCTCTACAGTCTTCTATTGAAAGCAAATCACACCCGCTCCGCCACATTTTTCCGTGGTAGGTATGATCTGTGGACACTGTCTGTGCGACGTTGGAATCTGGACATGGACATTAACTTGCTAGTTTTACAGTTTATGTCTCTTAGTTGTTCCCTAATCCAGTTCAGAAAAATAGCAGAATATCTTATTACAAAGACCACCCATGTGTTTATAGCAGAGATGCTTTTCCTTCCATTCAGTTATGAGCTTAGCGCTCCTTTTATTTTCCTCCAGAGATATTCATTTCTTGCTTTCTCTTTGATTCCTTGGCTGAGGATTCTGTCTCCAATACACCAAGGTACTTGTAACTGTCACCCTCATTCATTGTAATTGTTACCTTCATCCACTTTTCTGTTGTTTTGAATCGAATCCATTCACACGGCTAATAAGATCCCAATGCACACTTTTGCCTGTACAGTCATGTCTTTATTTACACTCTGTTTGTGCTACTATATTGCACTTATTCAAAAGATCATCGATACTTTCCTCTTTTTTCGAGCAAATTCTACATGTACTGTCTGAGTGAGTTTTGTCAATCTTTGCCATAAGATTTGTTATAATGGCTTGTTCCTTAGCGACTATAATTTGCGTCTTATTCTTCTGTTCAGAATTCCATCCATCAACCAGAAACATCATTAATTATTTCCAACATTTTCGGCTTGTGGCATAAATTGGCCATGTAATCCTATTTCTTTCCATTTTTTGTGTCGCTTTGCCCTCCATTCTCTCTCTGAATTCCTTCGCTGTTTCAGCAACTTTCTGGGTATCTCTAACTGCTGGTAGTATTCTCCGTTCAGTCTGCACACCAATTGTTCAGCCTCAATATCTCAGTACAAATGGTATCTTCTGCTTTTCGTAACCTGCCGCCTCCTTCATTTCTTGGTAGGCAGAGTCTGTTGCTATTTCTTTTAGGGTGGTGCGCATTGTACATTGTGTGCAGTTTTCTTATTCTTCTATCGAAGTTCCACCCATGCTCGGCCTTTGTGCATTCCAGAAAGGAATCAGTGTATCTTAATACTGGCATAGCTCATGTGTTTGTTTATAGCTTTGACAATATTTCTTCCATACAGTTTCGTTTTGAGTACCTTCCAAATTTTATTCCTGTACCCGTAAGAAATTTTCTTTCTCATTTCTCCGTCCTTTCACTTATCATCTTGCAGTACTCCTGGGTATTCATACCCCTCAGTATTCCACAATGATATTGTCGTGTACTCCTCGCACCCCTCATTATTCCACAATGATATTGTCGTGTACTCCTCGCACCCCTCATTATTCCACAATGATATTGTCTTGTAATAGTTTTATGCCATCAGAGTTTGTCTTCCGACCTCTTGCTCTTTGCATCAAAGAATCAGGACCTTCTCGTTCTTTGAGGTCATCAATATAAAGCAGGTTATTTATTTTCAACTTGGTTTTGAGAAATACATATGTAGGCCATATATGGCTGTATACATATGCGAGAATTTTGAACCAGAATCCCCGGACATCATTAGGTCCGAGGGCTTTCCAGTTTGATATTCTTTTGATCATTTCTTTTACTTTCTTACCCGTAATTGTTGCATTTCCTTGTGTCACTCCATCTTCGATTTCTCTTTTAAATTCCAGTAACCAGTCTGCTTTTACATAATGTTGGGCTTACTTAATGCTTCAGTATCTAGCATATCATTCCCCCGATGCTCCTCTTCATTGTTCTGTTCAAAGAATTTACTTTCACTGCCCTCGAATAATCTATTATGATGGTACTGATTTGTTTTCTATTGGTAACTTATTTTTTTGTTACCTAACAGTTTTTTCATTTTTCCTCTTTATTCTTTTTTAAGTATTTTCAGTCCTTTGCATCTTATATTTCCTCTGTAGTTCCTGTGTCTTTCCATCACCTTATTGTTTTCTATGATTGCATGTTTCCATGGAAAACACCTTTTAAGTTGTTCAATTTGATTTTCAGGTCTTCGTTCCCATCATGGCAATTTGTCCTCTGTTTTCCATTACCTTTTAACTCTAAGCATTTGAACGGCGACTAAGCTGCTCAGTATATATGGTCGCTTAGATCTGTTATATTTTCAATGTAGATTGCATTAACGGCTCGTCTATCGTTTTTATGAAATTTCTTAGTTTTCCACTTTCAGTTCTTCTCAGAAATGTTAGTCGCTTTCTTTCACTATTTCGTTCTCATTCAGGTATTTAATAAGTTTTGTTCTTCTGTAATAATCTTTCCGTTCATGAAGTAGAATTTGTCTTCATCCAGCTATTTCTTGAGCAAGGGTTTACTAATCTCTCCGCACGTCTATGTACTTGTTCTGCTTCAATTACTTCATGCTCAGCGTGGTCATGTTCACACACTATTGTGGAGATTTCCTCCATTTCCAACGGGGATGTCCACTATCTTTTCGCGATTAGTTTTTTTAGTCTAGAGGTCTTTGTCCTGTAGAAAAGAACATATTTTTCTCTGCTCATATTTATTTATTCTTTCTTTGCACCATATTTTCGTAGTCTCACTTCTGTAATAGCATTCCATTATAGTTTTGTTGTTGTTTTGAGTTCTCCTAATCTTTGGAGCAGTATTTGATAATGACCAGGCCAACCTTGCTGCGTAGTGGAACACTTGCCATGCGAGAGGCCATTACTCAGAGTTTGGGTTTCATTAACTTAGTTGTGATATATTTGGCATTACACTCATAAAGAGGACTGTGTTGGTGAGGTGTCACAACCACCAAAGTTTTTTATTGATACAACATTTCTTTGGGAGTGCTGGCAAAGTCTAAAGAGACCTTTCACCCTCTGTGATAGATTTATCCTCATCGAAGAGGTTCTCTGCTGTTTTTTTCTGGGGCTATTTATTATTACTGTTAACCTAAGCGGTAACGCCTTTATAGGTACTACAAATACACAAATATTACTTGGATGGTTGTTGACTCTTCAGACTTCATCCACCCCATGAAAAGTTTTGTTTTTCGTCCAGTAGTACTTCCAAATAACAAGCAAAAAAAAAAGAGCCTCCTCACAGAGTGCACTCTGGGGCTGTTGCCGGTTTAGTCGGGAATGGCTTGACTTTGTGGAAGTTGATCACCATTCAGTCATTCGGGCATGATTTGATTTCACTATTTCAGTCTTAATGGTGTCGGAGAGGTGAATGTTACGAGTCTGAATCAATCAAGTACAAGTGAGACGAGGGAAGAAGAGGAGGTACAGGAAAGAGAGAGAAATGAGAGAGGAAAGAAAATGTGCTTCATAGTGCGACCGTATATAAGAGATTGAGGTGAAAGTGGTGGGTTCAGTGGGTGAGTGCAATAGTCGCGAGAGAAGGTGGGAAAGTCTCTTACTGAGTGAGGAAACAAAAGAGCAACACATATATCGATGACAGAGAGAAAGAGAGAGAAATATAGTGATGTAGGCAGTTAAATATTTTGGGATCAATACACAATGATCTTCAAAACAACAAAAAAACATATATTGTTACGATTAAAGAATAGCTCACTTTCCGTTAAAATAGGGATTTAGAATTTAGAGTCAGCTTCATAGATGTTAGGGAAATGAAGGTGAATCGTATGATTAGAGGAAGTGTGGTGCAGCTTATAGTTTTGTATGGAATCTCAAAATCATCAAAAGTATCAGAAAGAGAGAGAGGAAGAAAGAGAAGAGAGAGAGAGGAAGAAAGAGAAGAGAGAGAGAGGAAGAAAGAGAAGACGGAGAGAGGAAGAAAGAGAATAGAGAGAGAGAGGGAGGGAGGGATCAAAAGATAGTGATACAGGAAGTTAAGCATTTTGGGTTTAACAAACTGATCTTTCGATAAAAACTATGATTATCTTTGTCATCATTCTTATTTGACGAAAACTCTCAGCTTAAGTTGTTGGGTATAATGGAAAGTGTCACCCTGCGAAGAATTCTTGCAGTTCTAAGCAATGTTGATTTTTGTAACTGTTCTATCTTCACACTTTCACCAATCTTTTTCAGCCACGTTGGTAGCTAAGTGCTGCTGCTTCCAAGGGTACCAATTACTATTGGTATCACATGTATTCTCCTCATTGACCACAACCTTCACATTTCCCACTTCAAATCGTCAGGGTTGTTTACATTTTCTTTTTTTCTCTTTGATCCTGTTGTCACCGGGGCATGCTATATCGATTATCGTGCATTTTCTTTCTTTCTTATTCACCACAACAATGTCCAGTTTCCGATGTATGGTCAGGTGATCACACTGAATCATTGCATCTCATAGGATTTTGCCGTTCTCATTCTCGGTGACTCCTGGGTTTTCTCATACCACATCTTTGCTCTTTGCTGGCATTGATTTTCACAGAGCTTCCAACGAATCATTCTTACCAAATTACCAAATTTTGCATTTGAGTTGTACCAATTTCGGGCATTCACTAACGACGTGCCATACAGTTTCATTCATCTCACCACACATTCTGCATTTGTTGCTGTCGGTAGTGTTGTCGATTCTGCATTTCTCATAGTTAGTCCTTAACGCTTGTTCTTGAGCTGCGCGTATAAGTGCTTCTGTCTCTATATTCAGGTTACAACTACCAGCCACCGTTCTTCTGTATCTGTCTTGGTGTTCGTATCTCTTACAAACTGAACGTACATTTTCATTCCATCCAAGCTGTTTTCTGCCTCTATAAATTTTTATTTCTTTATATATTTCTCAGTCTTAATGGTACCGGCCTCCTTCGCATGTTTCTACAATGGGCCCACGGCATTTTTATATACCACAAGAAGCTGTGTTCCTCTGCTTAGACAAAATCCTGGCAAATGATCCAGCCCTCCCCAACCACTCTTCTGAAAAAGTACAACCTATCGGTCTACTCAGAGTAGTAGGGTCCGTGCACTATCAACATTCTTTTCACTTCATATCCATTTTCATCAGTTCTTTGTTTTTGTAATTTTATAATTCCAGCTCTATACCGAAGTGATGCCATCATCCATTTATTAATTGCTTGGATTTTATTCCATCCGGTCAGTTTTGAGCACCACACCAACCTTAGCTTTCGAGTGAGCAGGCAGAATCATTTTCACGCCGGATAGAATGCTTAGCAGCATTTCGTCCGTCTTAGCGTTCTGAATCCAAATTAAGCTAAGGAGTCAATAAAATAAATGCCAGTGAAATAAAGGAACTGATGTAATCGAGTAGCCCCCTCCCCTAAAATTTCAGGTCTTGTGCCTATAGTAGAATGAATTGTTATTATTATTATTGTTGTTGTTGTTGTTGTTGTTGTTGTTGTTGTTGTTGTTGCTGTTGCTGTTGCTGTTGTTGTTATTATTATTTTCTCTTTATCCACTCTATTGCAGATGAAGTACAGCGGAGGTACTTGCTCATTCCTCAGGTTGACCCCTTGGTCTTGCGCTACTAGTACAGTGCTCTCGGTCTTTCTTTTTGGGGTTGCTTTCATCAGCCTATCCACTTATTTTTTCCAGCAACTTCTGTTATGACTACATGGGACTGATTGCGTAGTCCCTTCTTGCGTAATTCTTCTTCAATTCCTTTTTGTACATCTTCCTTTGTTTTCCCTTTTTTTCTTTGCCCCTAAATACACCTTCATTCCTAACTGTTACTAGCAAAGTTTCCTTACTTTGGACTAGGTATATCATTAAGCTCATGAGTTCGATATGGGTGCAGTCTTTCACACTTATCAGTCCCCTGCACCCATTTGCTCTCTTCATGTGCAGGTGATTAGTGTCTGCACGTGGATGATGGGCTCCAAGCAACGTTAGTACCTTTCTTGACTTCCTGTCCATCTCCTTTAGCTCCTCCCTCTCTGTCCACTTCAGGATTCCAGTGCCATATCGAACTCCTGCGATTACACCAGAGTTTATGGCCAAATTATGTTACTGGCATTCCGTTTGAAGCCAATATTTTCCTCACTCACCGCAGGTACTCTTTTTTTGTCTTTTTCTTCATGTCGTGGTGTTTGATTCCACCTGCCTCAAGTATTCCCAGGTATTTATAACTAGATTGAGGTTGAATTGCCTTCATCATTTCACCACTTGGCAAAACTATGCCTTCTCTCCTGGGAAGCTTTCCTCATCTCATCACCATTGTAGCACATTTTGAGAGTCTAAACTCCATCTTGATATAATTGGAGGAAATTCAGACAGACTGGACAAGGCTGTCCAGTTCTGCCTCAGTTTTTGTGAACAGCTACAGGATGTCCATGTATAAGCAAGTAATTTAGTTTTTCCTTACCTCTTCCCAGATGATACCACAACTTTGTTTTCTCTAGTATTTAATTCAAGGTAATCATTCCCATTATAATTGTTGTTGTTGTAAAGGTGGCAAGCTGGCAGAATCGTTAGTACGCCGGGAGAAATGTTTAGTGGTATTCTGTTTACCGCTACGTTATGAGTTCAAATTCTGCTGAGGTCGACTTTGCCTTTCATCCTTTTGGGGTCGATGAAATAAGTACCTGTTACGCACCAAGGTCGATGTTATCGACTAGCCCCTCCCCCCAAATTTCAGGCCTTGTGTGTATAATAGAAAAGATTATTATTGTTGTTATTATTAAATAAAACTTTATACCTGTGATTTTTGCAGCTTTAACCAAACCACGCCCAAGAGCTTCTCTAGCAAATGGATCCAACTGGAAGTCTTCTCTTCTTCCAATCACAGAAATAAGTAAGTTTGGCAATGATGAATACCATAGGCGTTTTATCAAATGAATCGTAGTTTCCATAGAGATTTTGTGATTCACACGGACAAACTGTGTGTGAGAAAAAGAAACACATTGTTTTACGTAATCTAATGTTTGATATAATGGGAAAAAGCAATTTAGTGAATAAATTTTATTGTGATGTTTTATTGTATGTATCCATTATATTGAGAATGGTGGTATTTGACATTAAATAATTGAGAAGTTATAGGTTTGTCCTGTCTCAGATGAAGTCAGGATAATTCAAGCAACAATTTCACTGAATATTGGACATTGATTTTATTGTAATAATTATTTATCATATGTTGGCTGGAAAACGATGATCATCCTATGGATACCAACTGGTGGAATAAATATAGCCATCCCATACTTCCTGACTTTCATATATACATACATACATACATACATACATGCATATATATATATATATATATATATATATTATTTTGCTTGAAAGAGTTCCAACACTGTCTGTTTTTTATGTTTTATTTATATTCCTGCAGAACTAATGTGGGGTATAGAATATGGAATATACAATATATAATATGATATACAATATACAATATAAAATAAAATAAAATGAAAATGGATGGCACCATGAAAGAAAGTATTGAATGTAGATGAAATATTGAGTGTTCAATATAAAGGATCAAATATATAAATATATAAATATAAATATATATATATAAAGGCGACTCGAGTTTCAGGGCTATTTCCCTTCGTCATGGCCGGTATGACAGACTGTCTGTC
>NC_068997.1:30855609-30858734 GCF_001194135.2 Octopus bimaculoides
AAAGGTCCGTTAATGGGAGAAAACCCCTCATAATATTATTAATAAATTATAAACAATCACATATTACAATGGAAATCTATATTATATTATCTCTAGAAGCTTTAGCAAAAAACACAACTGCTATTGGTAAATTATACATTGATATGGCCTGTCTTAAGACCTAATATTATACTATAATGTACTATAATACCCAGTCATACTACAATTGATAATTCATTTAAACCACAGAAATGTGTGTCTTGGAAAATGTGTACATCTTAGAGCATTATTTGTTAGTTTATTTATCAACTTACCCTTAGAGAATAATATAAAATATAGTTCTAAATTACATAACGAACAATATCTCCTACCTTTGTCATACGGGAAAGACATGATGATCGGCCATTCTAACGAATATTGCTTTTTTTGTTCTTTCAGTTCCTAAATGAATTTACTAAGACTAGTGCTTGCTATTTTACTTCTATCTCTAAAGGTACTATAATGATAAGATAATCTTTTACAGATTTGTCCCGAAGTACACCCCAGGTATCGGCTAACATCTGTCAGAGTCCTTACCTTACATTGATAAACTACATTTCTAACTCTCGCATTAGGGCTTGCAAACTTCAATCTTCTGGGGTTGACTTCTGTTACTGTAATCATATTCCGATTATTATTACTATTATTATTATTATTATTGTTATTATTATTATTATCATTTATATCAGGGTTCATATCACTATCCACCCCTATTCCTTTTGATTTAAGTATTTTAAAATTATGAGCTATAGAATTGAGCTTCATTATCAAAAATCTTATCATTAGCAGATAATCTAGAGAGTCTTAATGAAATATTTGTAACTAAATTATCAATAATTTTTCTAGGATGGTTACTCCACTTATTTATATATTTTAGTTTAGCTGAAGGTTTATGATATGGTTTATATGCCTCATTTTTAACCCTTGATACCAAAAGAACCGAGATTCATTCTTAAAGATCATAAAGTGAATTTTTGGACACAACCATCTTTAAGACTTATCTGCCCGACAAAATAAGACATAGGGATACTAAGTAAAAATATTATTAATAACTACATAACTACAATAGTTGATAAGTTGAAGTTAAATTTATGGTCGAGTACAGACCCAGTCATCAGATGGTTTAATTCTGTTGAGGACAAGAAAAATACTAAATCCATTCAATTTGATATAGCTAATTTTTATGCATCCATTAACCCGATCATATTGAATAAGGCACTGTGGTGTTTTCACAAGAAGGCTGGGCTTACTAGAGAAGAATTTAAAGTGATATCAGCTGCTAGGAAAACTTTTGTTAGTTCTAATGATAAAGTATGGATACGTAAGGATACACCAGATGCTTTCGATGTCCCCATGGGGAGCTCTGACTCAGCACAAATAGCTGATATGGTGGGTTCCTTCATTCTTTATGAATTGAATGATCAATTTCCTATGATTAGGGGGGGTCTATATAGGGATGACTGTTTTCTATATATTAGGAATAGCTCCAACAAACAACTACAGAGGATTAAGGGTAGTTCGGCAAGATTTTTTCGTAGAATGGGGATGAACATCATTTATGAAGACGATATTTCTGTAGCAAATTTCTTGGATGTGACATTAGATATTAAAAATGAGACATATAGACCATATCATAAACTTTTAACTAACTTAAAATATATAAATAAATCGAGTAACCATCCTAGAAAAATTATTGATAATTTAGTTAGAAATATTTCATTAAGACTCTCTAGATTATCTGCTAATGATAAGATTTTTGATAATGAAGCTCAATTCTATAATACGGCATTAAATAGGGCAGGATACAAAGAGAAGGTTTACTATATTGAAACTGATAGTAACAACGTTAAGACAGATAAAAATAATAGGTATAAGAATAAACTAAGTGGAAATAAGGAAGATAAACCCAGGAATATCCATAAACGTAACATAGGTAATTTAAAATATTTTAAGAATTATACTAGTGACTGTGATAATACTAAAGATGATAATATATGGTTCATAATCCCTTTTGGTAGGAATGTTAAATCTAACTTGATTGCACGGTTTAGAGAGGTGATAAGCAGATATTTCCCAAAGAATTCACACTATGGTAAAATTATTAATACACATACCATTAGATTTGGTTTTTCAAACACTATGAACTTAGCCCCAATAATTGCAGCTCATAATTTTAAAATACTTAAATCAAAAGGAATAGGGGTGGATAGCGATATGAACCATGATATAAATGATAATAATAATAATAACAATAATAATGAAAATAATAATAGTAATAATAGTCGGAATATGATTACAGTAACAGAGGTCAGCCCCAGAAGATTGAAGTTTGAAGGCCCTAATGCGAGAGTTAGAAATGCAGTTTATCAATGTAAGGTAAGGACTCAGACAGATGTTAGCCGATACCTGGGTTGTACTTCGGGACAAATCTGTAAAAGATTATCTAATCATTATAGTACCTTTAGAGATAGAAGTAAAATAGCTAGCACTAGTCTTAGTAAATTCATTTGGGAACTGAAAGAACAAAAAAGCAATATTCGTTAGAATGGTCGATCATCGGGAGGTCTTTCCCGTAGGAGATATTGTTCGTTATGTAATTTAGAACTATATTTTATATTATTCTCTAAGGGTAAGTTGATAAATAAACTAACAAATAATGCTCTAAGATGTACACATCTTCCAAGACACATTTTTCTCTGGTTTAAATGAATTATAAATTACTGTAGGACCGGGTATTATAGTACATTATAGTATAATATTAGGTCTTAAGGCAGGCCATATCAATGTATAATTTACCAATAGCAGTTGTGTTTTTTGCTAAAGCTTCTAGAGATAATATAATATAGATTTCCATTGTAATATGTGATTGTTTATAATTTATTAACAATATTATGCGGGGTTTTCTCCCATTAACGGACCTTTATTTAAGGAGGAATTTATTTAACGAGTTATTTAAGGAGAAATTTGAATATGAACTGGACTTAGAGACGATGTTTTGGTGTTCATTTTTTGTTCTTTACCTTTTTTCTCTGAAGATGTGTAAATCAATTTATATGTTTGATTTGAATTTGACAGTTAAATGTAGCCTCATACAGAAATGTTGACAT
>NC_068997.1:30859831-30867331 GCF_001194135.2 Octopus bimaculoides
TGTGTGTGTGTGTGTGTGTGTGTGTGTGTGTGTGTGTGTGTGTGTGTGTGTGTATGTATATATAAAGCAATGCGTATGCCTGAAACCTCTTAATGTGTGAAATGGTCATTTCCAGAACCCTATACACATGCATACATGCACGCATACACACACGTGCACAGACACACAAACGCACACACACATATGTATAAAACATCATTAACATCATCATCATCATCATCATCATCATTTAATGTCCATTTACCATTTTAGTATGGGTAGGGCGATTTGAGGGGAACATGCAAATCAGAAGACTACACAAAGCTCTGCTGTCTATTTTGGCATGGTTTCTATTACTGGATGCCTTTCCTAATGCCAACGACTTTACTGAGTGCATTGGGTGCTCTTTACGTGGCCGCAGCAACCATGAGGTCACCATTAACTTGCAGGACAAGAACCTCTCAACAGAGGTTGTAGAGTAGTGCTGAGGGAGAGAAAGGTATCTTGCTTTAGGAGAGGGACATGACTTCCGCAGATGGAGAAGAAAGAAACAAGAAAGAAAGATGATTAAGATGTGAAAGGGGCTTTGTACTCAAATTACAGTGTGGTGTATTGTAAAGTGGGTCAGGGATTGGAGAGGGTGGATATGAGTCCACAAGATTCCAGAGGGAGTGAGAGGGAAAGGGAAAAGGATTTAATAGGAGCATATAATGTGCAGGTATAGATGAAAACGTGTGGGACAATGGAGGAAATGGAAGAAGGGATTAGTAGTTTACTTTTCTGCTTAGTAGTACTTTGGTCTTTGCTAAATTAGCACAAAGATCCTTAGCTTCCATAATTTACTTCCACACCTGGAATTACTTCTCTTACTAGAGATTTAACTACAAATGCAAGGTTATTGGTATAGAGGACTTCTAAAGGGCAAACAATTGTCAGTTATGCTCTTGAAGACTATAATAAACAACAGGGGAATGAAAATTTATCCTTTGTGAAGTCCTAGCTGCACACCAACTTCGTCGCTGTATTCATTGCCGACATTCCCTGTACATGGCTTGGATGGCTCTCACTAAACCCTCATCCATACCAAGCTTCCACATCAACCACAAGATGTGTGAGCAAAGGAGCCTGTCAAAGGCTTTCTACATGTAGATAAGCACGAGGTATAGTGGTTTATACATTGCCAAGTGCTTCTCCTGCAGTTGCCTTAGTGAGAAAACAGCATTAGCAGTGCTTCATCCTGGTATAAAAGCAAACCTCATCTCCTCTGTTAACTCTCTTAGAGCTATGATGCTTTCAGTAAATTTCATGACCTGGTTCAGCAGTTTGATACTTCTGTAACTATATTTGTCTAGGGTATCTCTTTTACCTTTGTAGCAGTTAGCTGCAATGCTACCAAACTAGACGTTAAGTATGATGCCTTTCTGGAAAACTTGGTTAAAATATGAGTGGTTATGCCATATCCTACTTCACCTGCCATTTTAAGCATCTCAACAGATGCTTAAATTTTAAGCTAATGGGTCAGGATGCTTTTTCTGTCTTCATATCCTTAATTACTTTGCCTATCTTTTAAATGACGACTTACATAATTAGTGTCTCTGTTGGGTACATGTTACGAGGACTCTCTTTCTCGCATGCATTCTCCACATTCAGTAGCTTTTCAGTGTGGCGCTTCCATAAATCTTTCTTAGCAGAATCAATAAAGGCAAGTGTTTCGTAATCCTATCAGAATGCAATTCTTTCATACAACACCATGATTTTCTCCTATAAATTGTCTTGCAATTATACGAATATATATATATATGAGAATTGAGGACCGAAATCCTACATAGGGAAGTCAATACAATCCAAGCAAAGAATATATACAAAATATATTTTCAGTATTTGCAAAATAAATAAATATAGTGTAAGGAAAGGAAAAAATACATTGGTGTGGACGATCTTTAAATCATAATCTAAATTTAAATTTTTAAGATATGAGACGGTTGAATTTTTACGTTTAATTATCCTGCAACCATTTTGATATTTCTATTTATTTATTTACTAGCTGACCCCCGTGCCGTCAAAAATGACGGCTAATTGTAGTTTTTATATTTAAATAAGGTGCAAAATATTAATCACAGATACTAGCATTCACATATTTCCTTTGTACAATCATACCCATACACACATATACTCAAACAGAATTGATATACTGTCAGATTCTTCTTTTCAGAGTTGAAGTTCCCCATCCTATTTCCATTGCGTAGACACACACACACACACACACACACACAAACATTCACATACTCCCTTTTACATACACATACATATACTCTCAAAGAGTTGAATGGCTGATTTTTCACCCCTTCTCTCTTTATTCTTCTATCTTCCTTTCTCATTCATATGTTGAAAACAAAAGATACACTATGCGTTCTTTGCCACTTCCTTTCTCACATGACTATTACTTTCTCTCACTCTCTCAGTCATGGCTGTTACTCTCACTACCACTCCTTCACTGTATTAATATTTTCTCTCCTCTCCCTTCACTGATACTACTTATTCTCTTTTCTGTCCTACTGATTTACTTGAAGGTGGTCATTTTGTAAACAAAAGAATTTCTTTTTCTTTTTATTTTCGTTTGATATTATCATATTAAATTTGAATTTTAACATTTCTTACGTTTTAGTGGATAATATATTGGTTTTTAGTTTTCGATGGATCTTTTCCTTTTGATGGGCAGATCGAGAAATTATTTTTTTGTAACTAAACACTTTAAAACTTTGGATGCTAGTAGAATGTGTCATATAAAACATCTTTTACCCTTAGCGTTGTTGAGAAAAGTTTCTATTTTCGAAGTTATTTCGTGTTAAAGTTGTCGTATTTTAGTAATTTCAACCAATCAATGACATCTATTGAGCTGAAAAAGTTACTGCTGTTGTTTGTCAACAATAAGTTCCGGTGGTATATATTTCGTTTGTCACTGTTATTTATGATATATTTCATCTCAGTTACGTTCGTATGAATAAACGAATCTATCTGGAGCAAGTTTACTTCACGACACCACCATAATCGTTCGTGCATTTCTACTTCTTTTAGGTTTTTTTCTTGTTTTTCAGCTATTATTTTCGAAGACTCCCCCACCCCATTTTCTCGCAAATTATTGTTTGTTTTAAAGATTTTTTGCCAAAAACCCAGCTTTTCGGATACGGATATTCCTGAAAATTGCCAAAAATCGGAATTTTAACATTTTTGCCTCCCTTACCTCTCCCCTTCCAATTTCTTCGTTTTTCACTTTTTCCGTAACACTCATCCTAAAGCCCCAACCCTAACTCTAACCGTAACCCTAAAACCGTAACTCTAATATTGAATCCCTAACGCTAACCCTAAACTCTAACCCTAACCCTAACCCTAAAGCTAAAACCAGTACAAATGTACGAACGATGTCATAAATAACAGTGGCAAACGAAATATACACCGCCGATAGTGGTTGACAAACAACAGCAGTTATTTTATTCAGCTGAATACACGTCATTGATTGGTTGAAATTACTAAAATACGACAACTTTAACACGAAATAACTTCGAAAATAGAAACTTTTCTCAACAACGCTAAAGGTAAAAGATGTTTTATATGACACATTCTACTAGCATCCAAAGTTTTAAAGTGTTTAGTTACAAAAAAATAATTTCTCAATCTGTCCATCAAAACGAAAAGATCCTTTTCGATTTTTAATTAGTTAACCCTATTATTTTTGTAGTAAGTTAAATTTATCTGAATCGTAATGTTAAATAAAATGCTGGGGTATTTTTTTTTTATATATTTTTTCTTGTTTTGAACGGCCCGGCGTTCTGCTAATTTTCCTTCTATCATTATTTGATTGTTCGTTCCTGTCTTGGCTATTAAAAGGTCTTTTCATGTTTTTTTTGCTGGTCGTCATTATTCATACCAATATGTAATTTCTGACGAAGAATGTAATTTTATTTCAAGAAGAGTATTCCGCTTTTGTCTTTGGAATTAATTAGACTCCGAAGCAATATGTAGAATTTATATTGGCTTTATACCAACTTGGATTATGATTTAACGATCGTCAACACCTATATTTTTCCCTTTCCTTATACTTTATATAAATGAAAGTATATGTATAATTATAGTCACTTATACAAATATATATACATATACACATATATAAATATATAGATTCAAGCATAGCTGCATGGTAAGAAATTATTGCCTGAGCGTTAAACTAATACATCTGCTTGTTTACACACCCGTCTTCGTATTTTTTTTTTTTTTTTTTTTTTTGTAAATTCTCACTATATATATATTCAGGTCAATATGGTACTTAAGTTTAGGCATCAGAAATAAGTATAGTATTATACATACAGTTTCAAAATAAGGTGATTAAAATCAAAATAAGCAACAAAGATATCCAAAGTTAATGCTGTACGCTCATTTCATGCGACTCCATTTAATAAAGCAATGTGAACATTACATCAAATATAAAATGCAGAGCAATCCTCAGCTGCACAAAGATATAGAAATCTAATGAAATTACATTTCTACAGAAGAACATATTTTTATAGCTACATTTAAACTTGTTCCATTATTATTTTGTACTTAACTCATGTTAGTTAATACAAGTTCCTGATAATTTAAGATAGTGCAATCTAATTAAATTAGTACATAACTATCATGTTCTCTATTAATTGTTTAGTTCACTATTATATTCTATCTTAATTCCAATCGTTCATTTTATCAGTTTATTAAACCTTGAGGGGTCCATCATTATATACCATGTAAATCCTATGTATCAATTCTTTACATTAACTATATAATAAATTGTATATCATGTGTCCTTTAAATGATATTAGATATATAAGTTTAATCTTAAAATTTGTGTCCAATATATATAAAAAAATTTAAATTTCACATCTTATCTATGGTTCCTTATATTAGTGTAAATAAGTCTAAATGTACTTTACCATAGCATTTTAAATTAATACCACTTCATGGTTTTTGCATTCTGCATTAATTGTTTAGTTAGATTATTATACACTATTTTCATTTTATTTCATTATTATTTTATAATTAGCTTTTATTTATTCACATATTAATTAAGCAAATATTGGTATCTCAAGTATTTCAAACTTAGTATATGTAAAACAATACTGATACATTATTCTGATTAATGAAAACTATGAATAACCATTTACTGTATCTGTACACAATATAGCAACTTTATTTTATATAATTTTGTCCTAGGTGCCTTATGATAATACTTCCCCTGCTCCATTATAAAGTGGTCTGCTAGCAGGGAAACCCCCTATAGTAGTTTGTCACTAAACCCTAAGAAATTTTATAACTATGTCATCTACGTTTAGTGTCTAGACTGTTTACCCCTTTCCCTTCAAAGAAAATGCAATTGCCCTCTTAAGCTTTGAATCACTAACTCTGATAAGATGGTCCATAAATCAGAAACAAGAAAAAAAACAAAAAAAATCAGTGACAGTTAAAGATCTGCTTAGAATTATTTACTAGCCTGTATGGTCTGGCTAAGTCAAAATAGTTTTTTGTATTCTTCCTTTCTACTTTGAGAGTTTAAATGTAGTTATAAAAATATGTCCTTCTGAAGAAATGTAATTTCATTAAATTTTTATATCTTTGTGCAGCTGAGGATTGCTCTGCATTTTATATTTGATGTAATGTTCACATTGCTTAATTAAATGGAGTCGTATGAAACGATCGTACTGCATTAACTTTGGATATCCTTGTTGTTTATTTTGATATATATATAAATATATATATATATACATACATGTACATATGTATATAGATATCATATATGTAATATATATATGTATATGGATATATATATATATATATATATATATATATATATATATATATATATATATATATATATATATATATATATATATATATGTATGTATGTATGTATGTATGTATATATAATACTTATATATTACATATTATATATGTGTGTATGTAATATATATATATATAGCATTACGAATGGGAAAAATTATACTTAGGCTAGCAGTATAGCGCGGTGTTGCCCGGGATTGAAGTTAGGATTATTAAGCTAATCAAGTTCTTTATTTCAAACCAAACTAAGTAACATCGATGTCATATTTGGGCGAAATCCATTGAAATTGGTAAACTTTTGGCTGAAAATGAGTTGCAGACAACTTGATTGGGTAATCCCATAAGGAATCGGTTTATCGATTTTTGCACTCATCGATTTTTTTCTTACGTTATTGGAGAATTTAAAAGCATTCAAAGATCCCATGAGTCCTAAGTAACGCTGGCATCAAGTTTGAACAAAATACATCAAAATTGGTAAAAGTTATGGTTAAAAATGGGATGTAGCCAATTTTATTGGGTAATCTTATAAGGAAGCGGTTATCGATTTTTTTTATTCCGATTAAATGGAAAACCCCATAAGGAATCAGTTTATTGATTTTTCACCCTAAATAGGACTTAACCGAACACAACATTGCTGATTCAAAAACATCTATATTTATGCTTTAAAGTTTGTTTTCACACCCAACCCAGTTCTGCAGAATCAGTGCCGCAATGGGAGTGCATGGGTTGGGAGTTCGATCGGAAGAGGTGATCAGGTTGCACATGCTAGCCCTTTGAAAACACCACCCCATCATCTAACCCCCTTTCTAGCAAGGAAAATAGAACGCCCAAAAGGGCTCTCGATTGTCTGTGTCAGAAGCGGTTATGTTCAGATCACAACTAAGTCTTAAGTATGTATATATATATATATATATATATATGGGCAACATACACATACACACATGTACGTACACCTATTGCATACATGTTTTTGTGTGTGTGTGTGTGTGTGTATGTGTTGCCCGTCTTAGCAAAAACTTACTCTCCGTTAGAAGGGGACTTAACTCCGGTTTGTAAACAATGGTGATTTCTCCTACTTGAAAATTGTTAAAAGTTTTGGTTGAAAATTTATTTTTACTGGTATTCACTGGGGCCTCGAGAAAAATAAGTTGACGAAAATACAGCTAGGGTCATGACGAATGTCCTCCTAAAATTGGAGCTACATGCGTGCTAATTTGTGGACGTGCATAAATTAGATTTACGTACACACACATACACACTTATATGCGTACACATCCTGCCTTTTATATATACAGATAATTTCTCGTTTGGACGATGTAAATTATAATACCGCTCTCTTGGTTTGTAAATGTATGCAGTGTGACTTCGGCGTAGGAGACTGTTTAAACGGATACAGTGTGGATTTGGCGCGTGACGAACTATGAAGACTATTCAACATGAAGCGATGGTGTTCGGTTGGTGCTAAGATGGAGTTAACGTGAGGAAGCGAAACTGAACGGTAGGGCAGTGCCTAGAGATGGTTCGAAGTCTGCTGGAAGACAATATGTGACGATGAAGTTGGTTTCGGCAATCAATGTGAGCTACACAACGTAAAAAATGCGGAAAATTTCAGAGGTAAATGAACCCCCCACACACACACACACCCAATAATAAAAC
>NC_068997.1:30872331-30874598 GCF_001194135.2 Octopus bimaculoides
AAAGCACTATGCGAGAAATTGAAAACGAATGAAACTGAAAATAGGTGGGTAAAGAAAAGAATGTATGATCAATTTCATAGAGAAGTTGAAGATAAGACAGACAGAGAAAAAAGATGGCTGTGGATGACTAAAAGTGATTTAAAACCGAGAACGGAGCCTCTAATCTGCGCTCTCCAAGATCAAACACTAAGAACAAACTACATAAAATACAGAATAGACAACACATCAGAAAACGATAAGTGCAGAATCTGTGGACAAAAAGGTGAAAACGTATGGCATATTACCAGTCAATGTAAGCCACTAGCCCAGAAAGAATATAAGAGACGCCACGACAATATAGCCAGGCTATATTGGACACTTTGCAACAAGCATGGACTTGACAAAGTAAAGAACTGGTACGACCACAAACCCGAATGCACCAGTGAAAATAAAAATTCAAAGATCCTATGGGATTTTATGATTCAGTGCGGCCATGAGATAGAGAATGGGAAGCCAGACATAGTCTTAATTGAGAAAGAAAACAAACTATACTGGCAACAAAGTATACGTTAAGGAAGAAAGAAAAGTCGAGAGATATGATAGGTTAGCTTGGTAAGTTAAACTGTTGTGGCCGATGAAAAAGGTAGCAATAGTACCAATAATTATCGGTGCCCTTCGAATAGTGAGCAAAAATCTCGAGAAGTGCGTGGAATAAATGGGGGCTGCAATAAGGGTGGAGCACTTGCAGAAAACAGCACTGCTTGGAACCACTCAAATACTCCGGAAGGTGCTCGAAAAATAAGAGGTGCTACCTTAGTTCACTGGTAGTGAACAGCTGACACCGTAGTACATTTCCAGCATTAGAAGCAATGGTAATAATAATAACAACAACAACAACAACAACAATAACAATAATAATAATTATTATTATTATTATAGACGAAAATACAAAATTTCCACTTTTATGATTTTTATGAAAGGAGATAATTTCTACAACTTACGTTGAGGGAAATTATGTAAGAACGTCTGGGTAAGCAACATTCTTTGTTTTCTGGTTTGGAGCATAGAAAAATATGTCTTGCAAACTACCTACTCTGGAGCAACCAACATAAGTTTGACCATGAGAAAAGTAATCCAGTAGATTTCAAAGACTGGCCTTGAGCTTTATTAATAGACATTGCAATGCAAAGTCGCACTGGGAATTGTGTTCGTTTGAACTTAAATGGGATGTCTGTTGGCTTGATTGGAATTCTTGGAATGAATACGTCTTACCCAGAGGCACATTCAGTAATGATGGTAGCTTCTGTCATACTAGGTGATAATGTCTTTACAGTCAACCTTATCCCATTGCATAATTTAAGAGGATCTCAATTTCTTAGAAGCATTATTGAGACTCTTACATTCAGAAAAGTTTTGTGGGGGAATTCCAGGAAGCTCAAGAGAATTAAAGAACTCTGTTGGGTAATGGACAGCTCGATTTTCATCAAGGACTGAATCAACTGTTTTGAACTTATTAATGACTGTTGGAATCTTATTCATTAATTCATGATTAATCCTAGCTACTGTCTCATGTTTTTGGAGCAAGAATTGCTTTTCACACAACCATTTATGTGAATTATAATTATTACTTAAGTCTGGAAACACCCTGTTCTTCAATTCAGCTGGGAAATTCACCATGATAGCAATATGAGCCAAACTGATATCACCTTTCCCATCAATTGGTACTTTCCCATTTCCTAATTGGAGGATCCAGGTTGAAAACTGTTTTGCACATTGGTCCTCATGTAATGAAGCTCGCATGCTAGTATTGAAGGAGAATTTCAGTACTTTATTCCATAGGTGCGAAGACTTAAAGCATGCTTTTATTTCATCAGTTCTTGTTCATCTGATGTCCTCTAAGGTCTTACTAAGAGCTTCCATTGAAACTCTATGTGACATGGTGCATTCATCCCAAATGATAAGGTGGCATTGGCACAACACTTCTGGTGAACCTGAATCTTTGTTGTTCGTCCTCCTGGGAGAATAGTGGTAGAAAAAACAGACAATAGTACAGCAACAACCGCAATTCTTTTTTGTTGTCTTACCTTGGAGAGAAGCAATGTTACAAATGTTTTACCTCTGTCACCAGGAGCAGCAAGAAAGCAAATTCTTCTGCATTTTCTGACGATTGTGGGACACCGCACGCACGCGAGCAGAAACACACACAGATACATATACAAACAGTATCAAATATCAGATGAAATGGACGTGTGTGTGTGTGTGAGAGAGAGAGAGAGAGAGAGAGAGAG
>NC_068997.1:30874608-30876193 GCF_001194135.2 Octopus bimaculoides
GAGAGAGAGAGAGAGCGAGTGAAGGAGTGTGTCGTCATGTATATGTACATACATAAATAAATAGACATACATCTTTCTTATATGAATGTGTGCGCGTGTGTGTGCGAGAGAGAGAGCTACTTAAATATCACTCTCTTTCTCTCTCTCTCACACACACATATATACAAAAAATATGTATGTATACGTATTTATATATGTACGTATACATGACAACAGACCCCTTTACCCCCTACACACACACACTCATACATAAATGCATACAAACGTAATACAAGTAAATTAACGAAGTGTGCGAGTTCCAGCAAAATAATGCCCATATGTATTGAATGCTCCATGTTGAATTGCAAAATTTTAACGTGATATTTGTGTAATAAAGAAATCAAACCTGAAGTATGTGTGTGTGTGAGAGAGAGAGAAGGGGGAGAAAGAGAGAGAAAATATTGCAAACAATGAATGAGATAAACGTGGAATGAAAAAATCGTATAAATAAAAGCACGTTAAAAGCTCTCTTGTACCGAATATTTAAATTTGTGAACTTAGTAAATATTACAGTTCTATATTTAAGAGATGAGGAATTATTTACATTATTTACATTTGACGGATATTCGTCCTCATCTTGTTTGGATTCAGGACATCCGTATATCGCAAGCCAACCTTCACTGGACGATACCTTAACTTCAATTCCCACCATCCATACAGTGTAAAGAGAGGAATTACTCAGTGCGTAAAACACCGAGAAAAGAATATAAGTAGCGATCGTGATACCCACCACGAGGAAATGATCAAGCTCAGTAACAATCTATTAAGAAACAACTACCCCAAGAACATACTATCTACTCCAATTATGAAGAAAAGAGAGGATGAAACCAATAAACTGTCTACAGTCTGTCCGAAAGGCCTCTCCGAAAAGATACAAAAGATATGCGGCCCATATGACATCAGGGCAGTATTCAAGAGCAATACAACACTTCGCAAATATCTCCTTCGGGTAAAACCACCAACAGAAGAGAATATGACCAAAAACTGCGTGTACTCCATCCCATGCAGCTGTGGTAGGTTATACAAAGGCGAAACATGTCGCCCCCTCAAAATAAGAGTAGAAGAACATCGCAAAGCTGTGACACGAGGAGATATCGATAAATCGGGTATAGCTGATCATGTATGGAAAAATGGAAACCACCTCCCCCTGTGGGATGAAGTTAAAATAATAGACAGGGAACAACACTGGAAAATACGAAAACTAAAAGAAGCAGCACATATGCTAGGACACAACAACCTCCTAAGCAGACCGAGTGCAGATATGAATAGAATATGGGAACCGGTATTGAGGAAGGATAGAAATATAATAGATTTATAAGCCTTAAAATTCACCCCATAATTGCCCACGGGCATATGGCGTAGTGGTTAAGAGCGCGGGCTACTAACCCCAAGGTTCCGAGTTCGATTAATGATAGTAATAATAATAATAATATAATAACAACAACAATAATAATAATAGTAACATCGATAGGAATGAGAACCCAGGTTCGAAATTTCCCCAAGACACCTGACGAAGGCTGGAGGGTATATCAGCTGAAACGTTGTG
>NC_068997.1:30876203-30885728 GCF_001194135.2 Octopus bimaculoides
AGACACCTGACGAAGGCTGGAGGGTATATCAGCCGAAACGTTGTGTTAACAACAAACAAGATGAGGACGAATATCCGTCAAATGTAAATAATGTAAATAATGTTAGTAAATATTTCTTTCAGTAATTTATCATAGCTGTTTACAAATAGCAATTCAAAACTTGAAATGAAAACATTAAAATTAGAGGACAAACTTTGCCGTTTTTACGTCCATACCGGAAGTTAACATTGAGAAACCTTTTTTAAAGAAGTGAATCTAATCTAATCTAATATCTATCTAATAATATATAAAATAGAGAAGTGTGTGTATTCACTTTTCACGCTAAAACCACTTCACCAATTGCTTCCATACTTGTGATGCATAAATAATTCCACCTCGGACAAATTATAGGCTTTTCATTTGATTTTTTAATTAAAAATAAAATATATTGCTTGATTTTATATATTATTAGATTCACTTCTTTAAAAAAGGTTTCTCAATGTCAACTTCCGGTATGGACGTAAAAACGGCAAAGTCTGTCCTTCTCTAATTTTAATGTTTTCATTTCAAGTTTTAAATCGCTATTTGTAAACTACGATAAATTACTGAAAGAAATATTGACGAAGTTCACAAATTTAAATATTCGGTACAAGATAGCTTTTAACGTGCTTTTATTTATACGATTTTTTCATTCCACGTTTATCTCATTCATTGTTTGCAATATTTTCTCTCTCTTTCTCCCTTTATAGATAAAACACTATAGCTTCTTAAAACTAGGAAATGCTGTTTATAAGTTTCAATATCTTAACTATAGTAGTCTCCACTTGCCGGCGCAACTCAAAAATTTCATACATTTCTATATGTTAGGTATGCTGGTTCCTCCCAAAGAAATCTAGTCCTTTACATAAATCGCTCCTGCGCTGTAATTTTAGCTCGCTTACCTGTGTCCTTGCACTTCGATTCCCTCTACCCCATCTCTCTCTATCTCTATCTCTCATTCTCTTTTCCCCCTCTTCCAACGATATCAGTGCTACTGATATCATTCATAGGTTGACACGGTCATTTAACAGCCTATCCAAAAAAATGTGTAAGCCATATCTCTACTTATAGTTGGGAAAATTTAGTGATGTTTAGAGGTACTTTAAGTACAATGTGATTTGCCACAGATAAATTCCTTCATCGTAAATATGATAGTGTGTTTATAGATAGAATAGTATAGCTTCTTAAACGTGTGAAATTTGTTTAAACGTTGATATCTTAGCTATGATAATCCCAAATTGCTAACACTACTTGCCGACGTTAAACTCAAAAAATTTCATAAATTTCCTTATCTTAGCTATGCTACTTAATTCACCCCCACGCTTGGATGTTAGCGTGATTACCTGCCTCCTTCTTCTTCATCTCCGTTCCCCCTTCTCTCTCTCCTTCCTCTTCCAATGGTTTCTTAGTACTACTGAAATCATTCACACGATGACATGGTAATTTGGCAGCTCCACCCAAAAATGTGTAAGCCTTTTCTAGTACTCTCTATGTTTAATAAAACTGTGAGATATTTATAGATATTTTAAGTACAATGAGATTTATCATAGATAAATTCCTAGATCGTAAATACTTTGAGGTTTTTATAGCTAGAATACTATAGCCTCTTAATATTGTGAAATGTTGTTTATAAACTTCGATATCTTAGATATGATAGTCCCAACTTGCCGACGCTACTCCCAAAATTTTTATAAATTTCCATATCTTCAGCTATGCTAGTTCATCTCAGTAAAATCTTGAGTTGTTTACATAAATTCGGTCCTGCGTTATGAGGATCTTTTTGGTTTAACGGGCAACATTTTTCATTAATGTTTTATGTAGTATTTTTGGTACCGAAACACTTTCAAACTTCGTATACTTGTATATTTTGTATTATAGAACAGATAAAAAAATTTGTATTCGAAGTTATTTCATGTAAAATGTTGTCGTATTTCGGTAATTTCAACCAATCACTGACGTCTATTGAGGTGAAAACAATTAATGCCGTAGAATGTAAACAACGGTGTCATGGGATCTTTTCCCTTGAATAAAATTAGTGCTGTTGTGTGTCAACAACAACTACCCGTGTTACTCTTAATTATGAGATCGTTCGTGTGTTTGTACTAGTTTTAGGGTTAGGGTTCGGGTTTTAGAGTTAGGGTTACTTTTAGGATTACGGTTAGAGTTATGATTATTTTTGCCATAACCTCACTCATAACCGTAACCCTAACCCCAAAACTCATAACCATAACCCTAACCATAACCCTAACCCTAACCATAACCATAACCCTAACCATAACCCTAACCCTAACCCCCTAACCCTAACTCTAATCCTAAAACCTTAAATCCTTGCTAGGGAATAATGATATAATTAAACAGGGAGAACACTCTTGACACCGGTAAAAATTATTGTTTATAAACAGAGCACTAACTGTATTCAGCTGAATAGACGTCAGTGATTGGTTGAAATTACAGAAATACGACAACTTTAACATGAAATAACTTATTAAGAACTAATTTTTGTTAAGAAGGCTAAGAGAAAAAGATGTTTTATATGACACATTCTACCAGTATCCCAAGTTTGAAAGTGTTTCTTTAAGAAAACAAGTGTTGCCCGTCAAACCAAAAAGATCCCGTTATGATTTTAGCGCACTTACCTGCCTCCTTGCAATTCTTGTCCCTTCCCTCTCTCTCTCTCTCTCTTTCTTTCTTCTTTTCCTCCTTTTCCAATGGGCTTTCAGTGCGGCCGAAATTATTCATACCATTTTGCATTTTTCTTTAACAGATCATTTTATGGGTCCCTTAAACTGTGCATATTGGGAATATAAATTTGGTAGTAATTTACTTATCCCCAAAATGCTTGTAGCATAATTACATTATTCGGCGTGGGCATATTTTTTTTTTATCACAGTTGCTCTGGATGGGTTTGGTTTCTGTCCGTTTTTATCTATTATCTGGCCTAAGTACTTAATTTTTTCTGAAAGAACTGGAATTTTTCTTCTCTTAGCTAAAAACTGTATTCTCTTAGCTTTTCGAATACTCTATTTACGTGTTCTACATGTTGTTTTTATGATGCGCTTTTTATTAGGATATCTTTAGCGATAGTAAAATCACTGTCCGCCAGAATTGTATCCATTACATGTTGAAATATGGAAGGAACTACTTTTACACCGAATGAAAGCCGCTTAAATATGCCACGGTGTGTATTAATGGCTAATAAGTGTGATTCTTTATCTTCTACTTGGATTTGTATGCATGACTCCGAGATGTTTAATTTTGAGAAGACTTTCTCTCCATTCATTTTTGCGAACGCTTCCTCAAGCCTCGGTACGGTGTAGTTATGTGAGCGTAAGAAATCATTTAACACTATTGAAAAATCTGCACGAACACATAACTTATAATTTTTCTTTCTTATGTAGACCGTAGGTGCTGCCCAATCGGAGTGATCCGTCTTCTCGATTATTCCTAGGCTTTTAAGTTTTCAAGTTCCATATTTACCTGTTCTAGCACCACGAACGGTACATTACGTTTTGGCTTAAATAGAAGTGTTGTATTTGTTTTACTACAATTTTTGCCTTCGTTCTCGTGCATCAGTCCAGTTCATCCGAGAAAACATCTGGAATGATTGTTTTATTTTTCGTTTCAATCCCTCAGCCGTATTCAAACCTTCATCTAAACCAACTATATTCTCAAACAAAACACTTATGGGCATATTCCACAATTTGAACAGTTTCATCCACTCTGTTCCGAGCAAAATTATTAATTTTTTAAAAACTCACAGTTTTGCTCTCTTCATTTTGTCACAAAATATCACATTACACACAAATTCACCTTCAAAATACAATTTTTTA
Source organism: Octopus bimaculoides (assembly GCF_001194135.2). Lineage (NCBI taxonomy): Eukaryota > Metazoa > Mollusca > Cephalopoda > Octopoda > Octopodidae > Octopus > Octopus bimaculoides. The sequence goes on from NC_068997.1 coordinate 30,880,052, forward strand.
CTCGTAACACTGTGTAGATTTACTTAATTTTGGCTTACCGATATACTTCCAAGTTTCTTCATTCACAATGGTAATATCACTTCCAGTACCTACTGCATTTTACACTGATATTTTCAATTTTCACATTTACGAATTTCTTCTTGGTCCCATTACCATTTTCTTTCGACAACATCTTGTTTATGTTCTGCTGCCAATTTTCTTAGGATTAAACCCATTTTCATATCGTCGTCCCAATCTTTGCACCCTTTATTGAAGATTTGTCCGTATCTTCTATAGCACGCCTTGAAGGTAACTTCGTCTGGTTCATATTTAAATTCCGTTATTGAGTTTGCAACATAATCTAGCGAGAACATCTTTTCAGTATTTTTGGAATACTTGCTATTCATTAATTGAAGCATTTGTTGCTGTAATAGTAACTGTTGTTCTTGCAGTGGTTGTTGCCGTAATAGTAATTGCTGTTGTTCTTGCAGTTGTTGTTACTGTTTTTTGCAACTCGAGCAAACCGACCAACAAGTCTTCCATAATTTTACGATTTTGTATACCGCAAAATTCGCACAAAAATCTTTTGTGAATTTCGTAACTCATCATGAGTTTGTTTAATCCTCGCGAGTTTGTTAATTCCTTGTCACCACTGTTGTAATCCAACGTCGCACTGTTATAACATCCACTCGGTTATAGCAGTAGAGTTAGACAGGTAAGACATGGCTATCTGACCGATTTCGCCGATCTCTTGACGTTGGACTTCCTACGTTACAATATATGAGATGGGTGTTCCATTATTATTTATTATCCCCATACCATAATTATAATACAAAAGGGAGGAGAGGGATGAGAAAAATGTTGAGGATGTATGGGTAGGTGTGTTTCAAGCGAGTAAGTGGAGTGAAAGATGTAGTTTGGAGGGAAGTTGATTATATGGGAAGTTTGTTCAGTGGAGAGGGAAAAGGAAAGATAATTTGTGTGGGGGTACTCAGTGTAAACTAAGAGTGGAGAGGGACAATGTTAAGAACGAAGCATGGATATAAAATGAAGCAGTTTTTGGTAGTAAGAAAGATAACTGATATCACAAAAGAGTTGATGATATATGTAGTTATTTTCGCTAATTAAATATAGCAGCAAAATATTGCAGTTAGGAAAGTGATGGAGAGAGCAGTGATAAGAAAATGAAGGGGTGAAAGTTTTATGAAGAAATTAAGTGAGGGAGTGGTAGAGTATATATAGACTTTATGATTCTAGAACCTTTATTTAGCTAAGATGGGTGGCCTTATCAAGCACTGCATTTGGTCAGGTGTCCTCTTACTGTGTCATCTCTGTGAAATTTTAAGTTCTAAGATCAGCCTTCACTATTTCATGTAATGTCAACCCCGATCTCCCTCTTCTACAAGTCCCACCCATTTTAAGTAATCAGTATTTCATTATACAGCTAACCTCACCCATAAGCATCCATGAACGTATCAGTACAGTCTTTCTCTTGAACAAAATATCAATTCCTTTTGTGCTCACTTTTTTCTCAACGCGCTTGTACATTATTGTTCATATACACAGATTTTATACATCTTCGCACATCCACTGTGTTTAGAGTTCACATCTCATTACCATGTAGCACTGTTGTTCGTACATAATCATCATGCTATCAGTTTTTCATTATGAGAGAAATATTTTGCTACCAACAAAGGTAAAAGCTCCTTCAAATTTCTCCAGCCCATTTTTATACTAGTAGTTATAATTTCCGAACAACATTCTCCACTGCTATGTAAGAAAAACTATCTTATCTGTCTAGGGATCATCCTGGGCATTTCAGAAAATCTATTTCCTATGTACATTTAGAATTTTTTGCTTGTGCATCAGCTGCATATAAAGGTTACTTTCTCTATTAAACTGTCCGTAATACTATGCAACTACTGTGTATCTATACTGTGCACTGAGGACACTGCATGGAATTTCTAACGGTCATTTTATTTAGGGTTTGTGTGGCTATCACAAACCATTCGTCTGCTGCTACCTCCCTCTGTAACCACCAGATCACAGAATAAGGATCTTTGTCAAAGGTTTTCTGCAGGTCAATGAACGTTCAGTAAAGCAGATTACTTTTAACCAAATACTTCTGAAGTTACTTCACTAAAAAAGAAAAAAAAAACTTCTCTAGTACTTATCCCTTGCACAAAACCAAACAACATCTCATCTAGTGTAACTTTTTCTCTAATTATCTGAGCTGTAGTTGTTCCCATAACTTTCATGCCCTTGTCCAGCAATTTGATACTTCTATCTTTCTCAAATATCTCCTTTGCCCTTGTGACAGTCGGTTGTAATGCTGTAATGCCAGTCACTGGGCAGACCCCTTTCCTGTATAATCTGATTGACTATATAAGTAACTAAGCCATATCCCACACTGCCAGATATTTTAAACATTATAGCAGTCATTCCTAATGGTTCATGGAGTTTCTCCTGCTTTTATATTCTTCAGTGTTTTATCTATGATACTACTGCCATCTAGAATTACTAGTCCCTCTGTTGAGTCCATGTTCTTTCATGCATATTTTCACATATTTTAACCTTTAACGATGGCACTTTTATGCTTCTTTCTTTTCAGAATCATTAAGTGGTAAGTGTACTGCTATCCATCCATACACACCAATATGTAAAATAAAAGCCAACTGTACCAGGAAATGAAAAGGTATGTAAACATTAAAAAAATGCATGTAAAATTTTGCTGCAATTGAAATTCTTTGGCAAATTCATGAACTAATTATTCAATAAAATTTCTACTGATAATGTTAACAATAAAAATTTAAAAAAAAACATTAAAACAATTACCTTTGCAGTATTCCAACCATCTTCTACAAACTTTACTTCACCAAATGCATTACAGGGATATGGCATCTCTGCATCTCCAACGTTTCTATCAAAGACAAATAGAAACCAAATGAACAACTGAAGTAAAGTTGTGATGGGGAAGGTAGAAAAAGGAGAATAAAAAATCAAGTGAAAGAACAACTCCAATGAAAGATACAAATATCCAGAGATACAGATACATAAATCCACACACGGAAGTAAACATATTTTAATTTAGTTAAATAAAATGATGATTAATTTTAAATAAACTGAAAGGAATACAAGAAGTATTTTACCGTCAGAAGTAAATGAAGAAAATGGGGTGCATAGTGGAATAGTGATTCTACATCTAGGCTGGTGCTGCTGCTACACATACAGGTATCATAAGACAACATCTAGAAAAAGGTTACTCAACTGACTGGCATGAAGTCAATTACTAATATACACCAAATTCTGATCCATAGATGTGCTGTGTCCTCTCTTTGTCTTTTCTACCACTACTAAAATAGCCTTTGCTCCTAAGAGGTGGTTGGTCTCTTGTCACCTTACTTGGATACCATTGATACACACATCTTCTGTGTCCATTACACTAGAGCCCACATTAACAATAACATCTGTTCTCCCGAGACATTATTCCTCCCTTGGAATCACTTCCTGCCCATATTTTATTTCCTAAAAGGCTTTAGACACAAGGCAGTAAAAAAATTAGAATGATATACAAGATGTAAACAAACACATACACACCCATACCTGAAGAAAAAAACAAGCAGATGTTTGTACTTGTTGAACTCATCGTTTCCTCACCTAGCAACAGTAGCAGCTGAAAATTAGGGTGAAGGTGTTAGGTATAAAAAACTGCATGAGATATCTATTGCAGTAACCTTGTAAAAGACTGAGGGTCATAGATATATAAGGAAATCTGTTGAAATTTAACAATATGTAATATCACAAAATAAAGCAAAGTTAATATAACTAGTGGGACCCAAGTTAAAGATCTTTTTAGTTTGGCTGACAGATTTAAAATTATTATTTTTAACTAAACAGTTTGAAACTTCGTGTACTAGTGTGATTTCTCATCCTGAACATGGTTTACTTTCAACAGTTTTGGCAAACTTTCATATTTTAGAAGTTATTTCGTGTTAAAGTTGTCGTATTTGAGTAATTTTAATCAATCAAGGACGTGTATTCAGCTGCAGAAACCTATTAATTTTTGCGATAGTAATTTAAGAGCAATAATTTCTGGATCATCTATACTAAATGTATTTTCAATCACATGTGGAGTAGAGATGACCCGGAAGTTGTTGCGCTTCAGTTACTATTATAAACAGCAGTAGGTTTCTTCAGCTGAATACACGACATCGATTGGTTAAAACTACCCAAATACGACGACTTTAGCACGAAATAACTTCTAAAATACGAAATTTTGTCAAAAATATTTAATGTAAACCGTGTTCAGCGTACACGAGTATACGAAGTTTCAGACTGTTTAGTTATAAAGCAAACAATTAAAAAATGTCTGAACCAAACTGAAGAGATCCCAAGTTAATTCCACGAAATGAAAATTATTCAGAAAGAATAGATGTTTTAAATTTTGTAGTTTTCTTAAGTGTTGCTTTCTTTAAATATATTAGTCATTCGTCTACAATAATTTCCTCACGTCTCGGCCGATGTTGTCTTTTTTCTCTTTGTATTATACCTTCTCACTGCTCCACTCTAATCCATGCTCTATATCTGCCTATCCTTTCTCAAGCAACTTGCAACCATCTTTTTTTGTGAATTTATACTTTAGGCTAAATTAACCCTCATAAACAAATGTTAATTTTCAAGCGTGCAGACGATAAATAATAACACTTAGGCACATGCGTTAAGCGATAGGCACTATAACAAATTAGTTCAATAAAAACAATACTTTTCACTATCAACATACCACCACCACCACCATCATCATCATCACTATAGTTTTCAGTAACAAAGCTATTTCATTTCGGTTGTTTGTCTATATCTACTTTTTGTTGCTGTCGGTGTATCTCTGTTCTGACTATACAAACATTCTCTGCTTATCTCCCTATCTCATTCTTTCTTTTTATGTCTCCCTCTCCCTCTCTCTCTATCTCAATCTCTCTGTCTCAAAATAACTACCTCCCTTGTCAATTTCTGTCTGCTTTTCTTTAAGCTCGCCACCAGAGCATCAACGTCTGCTAAGTATTGTATCCAAGTTATATCCTTTCCTCTTTACCTTTCTCTTCAGCTTAATTTTAGCCACATATAAGCTATTCCTTTACCAGCCTAACGTTCTCCATCATTTTCCATTCACCCTCTTTCTCTCTCCCTCTTTTCTCTCACCATCTTTTTCTATTGCTCTTCAGCTACCCGCGTGACGCATTTTGCCTTAGTGTATTGATACTATACATCTTTCGTTACTTCTTCCCCTCTTCTTTCTTCTCTACTCTCTTTCTCAATCCATCCGCCCCATCTTTCACTCTTTCCCCAACTCTCATTCACTCCACCTGTACCTCTCTATCTAATTTAAGTCCAACAAACCAGCGAACAAGCACAATTATATATAGATGGCAAAGTTCATATATTCATTTTTTTTTTTTCTCGTTTTAGTCTATTTTCCATATTTTCCCTTTCTGATACAAGCCGTTATAACATTTTTAAAGCAAAAGATAATATTGTTTTACTGATTTCATCGATCTAAACTATGTAAACAAACATACGGGTGCGCACTAACATTCACACTGCCACACATATGCATATGTATGTATGTGCATGCATAGGTGTTTATAAATATACATGTGCATGTGTAGGTGATGTATACACACACACACACATATATATGTAT
>NC_068997.1:30885769-30888340 GCF_001194135.2 Octopus bimaculoides
ATATATAATGTGTGTGTGTGTGTGTGTGTGAGTGAGTGTGTGTATGTGTGTGTGAGTGAGTGTGTGTGTGCGTGTTGCTCTTCCGTGTTCATAGACTTGACCAAACCTTTCGAGACAGTCAGCAGAGAACTTTGTGCGAGCAGCCCAAGTTCACGATATTGATAAGACTTTCATGTCAATATGACCGGTCAAGTTCTTCGCAATGGTGACTGCCCCAACTCTTACAACATTTCCGATGACGTGAAATAGGGTTGTGTACTCGCCTTATCTCGTTCAATTTGTTCTTCACACAGATCCTACATTACGCAAAAAAAGACCTTGATCTGAGTATACGCACCAAATACCGCTCAGACACTTCTGGTTTTGACCTCCGCCGAATCTCTGCTCGAACCAAACAGTGGAAAAACTTTTAACTGAAGCTCTATTTGTAGATGAGTCTATCCTTAAGGCACACAGAGAAAATCACATGTAAACCATTGTTGATCGCTTTGCAGAAGCATAAAAACTCTTTGGGCTGACCACCAGCCTTGGGAAACCGGAGTTCTTAGTCCAAGCAGCTCCGGACACAATTCGTCCCCAGTCAAACATCACCAGTAAGGGAGTCTAACTTAAGTGTGGGGAAGGTTTCAGGTATCCTAGCAACACAATATCAGCCGATGGATCATTGGACAGCAAAATATTATCCAGAATCCACAAAGCCAGCTAAACACTTGGAAGACTGAAATTGAAATCCTCCAGCAGAAAGGCATAAGATTATCGACAAAGCTGAAGATCTACACGACTAATCGTTTCTACACTACTCTATGGATGTCAAGCATGAATCCCACACTGTTGGCACATCAAACACCTGGAACAATTTCACACTTGGGTAGTGCGTAGGATCATAGGTATTCACTGACAAGTGGTAGTGGACGGAGGTTGTTCAACAAGTATTGAGTCAATGTTTCTCAAGGCTCAGTTACATTGGGCTGGTCATATCATCAAAATGGCGGACAATCGTATAGCCGGACAGCTGTTCTACGGTGGGCTCACACAGAGCTCATTCAAACAAGGAAGACCTAAGCTGAGGAAGGAAAACACTCTGAAAAGTAATCTTAGACCAGGTAAACTCGAATATTCTTGGCAGACTAATCAGCATGGAGGTCTCTCACCTCACGAGAAACAGCTACCTTTGAAAAAGAGTAGCGACAGTGTCTCGATGCTGAGGGAAACATGTGTCAGTGTGCTGCATTCGAAACAATCCAGTTAACAAACTATCGCTGTGACATATGTAGGTACCTGTGTGCTTTCAGTTTGGACAGCGAAGTCAAATGCGTTCTCATCACTGAGAACACTGATATTTTTTCCTCGTCGGACAGTGATGAACTACTTAACATTTATTCATACAAACATAAATACATACATACATATATAATACACACACACACGCACACACACACACACACACACACATATATATTCAGTTAAATCAAAAATATGAAATCCTCCTAGAGGGATGTCAATATCGAAGTCCGCCTGTTTCATCCAGTGTATCAGTGAAAAACCAAAAGACGCTAGTTTCGCATTGATGGATATGGGTACAAGTTTTTTATGTAATTAAAACCGAAAATGATGAAACCAACACATTAAGTGTAGCCCCTTTCTTCTCCTGAAGGAATACTTAACTAACGATATTTGATATGAAAATTGAAGTTAATTTAATGTAATTCCTCAAATTGAATTAAATAGGCATGGAAACAACTGTAGGAGAAAGTAATTTGATATTGTACAGAATTAAATATTAAATGATCTCTTCGGTCATGAATACCAATGGAATTACACCTCTGAGGCACATGTTAAGGCAAGGTTGTTTATAGAAAACCAGCTCTCACCCATGCATACCTACCTTCCTTCCCCATGCCACCAATGTTATCCAAAGGAAAGCAAAGCCCAATACAACTTGGCACCAGTGACGTTGCAACTGGAGCAACGTGAAATGAAGTGTCTTGCCCAAGAACAAAGCATATAGTCTGGTCCAAAATCGAACTCACTATCTCACGATTTTAGGCCCACCGTGCAAACCACTGAGCCATGCACCACTATATAAATATATATATCAATGATTGAAAATACAGAATCCAAGGAGAAAAAGTTAGACGAAAGCAGAGCGAACAGGAAACACTTAACGAACTGGGAATATAGACAAGCAATATTTGTAGCTAAATTTTCCTCGTCAGTCAATGACCAAAATATAATCATGGTTTCACACCATTATCATTGAGATAACTCAATCTTGGAGGTGCAAGTGGTGTTATTAAGCTACTGGGGGAAAGCTACAAATGTATACTGAGACAGAAACAAATAAGACATATATAAATTCAACAAAGAATTATGCATATATAACAACGCAGAGTCTTACAGCTTTATACAACAAAAGGATAAAAAATTATTATTATACAAATGCCACAAATACAACAGAAAGAGGTGATATTTTGGTCATTGACTGACGAGGAAAATTTAGCCGCGAATATTCCGTGTATCATGTCCTTGTCTATATTCACTTTGTTGTTTACTTTATATATATATATATAT
>NC_068997.1:30888496-30891949 GCF_001194135.2 Octopus bimaculoides
ATATGTATATATATATATGTATATATATATATCAATGAAAATATAAACCTCGAAGGGATAAAAATATTCAATATTAGACTGATTGTATGCCTAACAAAGTAGACACATACATATATAGTATTATTAATATTATACAAAACAAGAGACAAAATGGAAATGAGATTAATAAAAGTTTATTAATATTGACAAGATCAGACCTACAATTCTTTCAATTCATCACTAGCAGCATAAAAATTAACAAAATTAATTTAACTACAAATGAGAATATCTTCAGGGAAGTATGTACACAGAAATTTATTATATTTAAAACAAAATGAAAACATAAAAACATGTATACCATGAATACAGTGTACCATTATAGTTATAAAAATAGATACGGTTACAAAAATTATATAGTTAGTCATAAATTGATATAAATAATTATAGTGCAGACATACCCATATAGAAATACGAGCAATGGTGATGTGTAAAAAAACAGTAGATTTGTAGTAATTAACCGAATTAATCTAGTTAAATTAAATGGAATTTGATTAATTCTTATGCTGCAAGTGATGAATTGAAATAACTGTAGGTCTGATCTTGTCAATGTTAATACACTTTTATCAATCTTATCTCCAACCTCCCTCTTGTTTTTACACACACACACACACACACACATATATATATATGTATATATATATATATATATATATATATATATATATATATATATATATATATATATATATATATATATATATACATATATAAAAGCAAGTTATCTGTTTGTTTGTCTTTTTTGGTCAAGTTGCCGTCTACACCTGTTAACAAATTTTCGTGAAACTTAGCAAACATGCTAAAGTAGCATCCACTTTGTTACTAGGCTCATTGGAGTTTAATAAAAATCTATGGTTGGATGGCTATGGCCCCTAGAAATGATCCACATATATAACTATTACCCGCGAAGGGAAATAATCCATTCATTATCCTATATATAATAAATGAAAAAATGTATAATAAATATTTCTCGATTTATTAAACAAGCATTCTACATTACGTGGACTTTCTTACAATAGATTGTCAGACAAGGTCAGTGATATAATTCGGTATAACTCAAATTGAGTATGTTTATGTCTTAGTATTTGAACTGTTAGAATTATGTTCGCAATTTACCCAGTAGATACCTTAAGCAAGTAAATAGTATTTTCCTAAACCATAAATCCACTTATTTCATTTAGTGACTTATTCAGGAATATACCGTGAATGAGAATGACGGTGCCTTCATGTCACTTCAGCCAATTGCCAAGCGCTGCATGAACTGTTGTACTTTTAGACAAATGCATTGTCATTACAAGGTCACGCCCTGTTTACATGTAGGAACACCGTCGTAGTTTATATTGATAGATGTGTCAATGCTTTGTAACGATCTACTCTTTGTAACAACCAACCACACAAGCATACCTAAATCGCCTTTTATCTATCAATAACATTGCAATCTGCCCTTTATTCATACAATTCACAGGCTGTTTACACGTAGAAACATTTTCTTAATTCATATTGATAGCTGTGTTGATGTTTCTTAACATCTACCCTTTCTTTTCGTTAACGACCAAGGAGAAATAACCCATTTAAAACCCCTTATTTTCTTTTCCAACCACTGCTTATCCACCCTAGTTCATACGCTGCTTACATGTAGGAACATTTTCTTAAAAAAGACCAACTCTGAATTCTTGACCTGTGCGCGCACGAAAACAGCGGTAAAAGCGTCCAACAATAGATTCACTTATTTCGGTTAGTGACTTATTCACAAAGATTCCATGAATGACGATGCCTTTCATGTCACTTCATCCAGTTGCCAAGCGCTGCTTGAAGAACTGTTGTGCTTTTAGACAAATGCACTGCCGTCACAAATGTCACACCCTGTTTACTTGTAGGAACATCTTAATTTATATTGATAGATATGTTAATGTTTTGTAATGATCTACTCTATGAAACAACCAACCACACAAGGAGACAGAAATCACCATTCTTCTATCAATGACATTGCAATATGTCCTGTATTCATACAGTTCACATGCTGTTTACATGTAGGAACATTTTCTTAATTCATATTGATAGCTTGTTGATGTCTTCGTAATTGTTGTAAACGTATTGACAGTTTACATGTTATTTTATTTTAAAATCTATACGCAAATTATTGTATGTCTACTGTAAAGCTAAATATTATAGAAACGCAAAAAACTCAAACATGAACGTGGAAATCATGCGTTTCAGTTTAGATAAAATGACGTAATCAGTTAAGAACATCTCGGCCAGAATATCTAGATTATCCGTGAAGGAGAATATATTCAGCAAACACGCACTATATTATAACACAGCCCTAGCTAAGGCTGGATACTGTGCAAAAACCATGATGTCCTTTGGTATAACGCAATCTGGGGCTTGAACATCTCAAAACAAATTTTCGCCGCACTTTATCACTGATTCCCTAAAAATTGAGTGTACAGCAAAATATTCAACCGTCACACCATAAAACTGTCCTATGTTAACTCACCAAATATAAAGCATCATATTCATAGGATTAACAATCGTAAATTTGACCGCGACTTATATAACCATTTTAGAGACAACGCTAATACCAACCAATTAATGCATAAAAGTGATAATAACTCGAACTATAATACCAACTAACCGAGAAAAAACAACTACAATATCTACAATGACCATGCAATGAATCACACCACCAACAATTAAACGACACTAACATACCCAGAAATAGTGATAATACTACGATAACAATGACCATGAATATACTGAATTGAAACAATTCATCTAATGCTCGCTTCATACAAGCACAAGTATGCTCATGCATCGACAGATCCAAATGTCCTTTGGACAATCAATGCATGATCAGAAGTGTGGTGTATAAATGCACAGAAAACACTAGAGGAGACCCCCTAGTGTATATACTGGAGTTTCGGCCGATATTTTTAAAAATCGATATCGCAACCACATTGCCAGCGTTCCAAATATCCCTAAACGGCACGTAACATTACTGGCTGATTTTATCGGGAGGCTCAAGGAAGAGAAGGCAAAATATGACCTGACTTGGTCCATTATTAGATATGCAAGTCCCTACAACACATTATCCCAGAAATGCCAGCTATGTTCAGAAGAGTCACTCTCAATATTATCAACAAAGGGGTGCATTATAAACATTTTACGGAACAATTACCCAGATGCCTGCATACAGCTAAACACACACCCAATAATTACATTCTTATCCATACCTAATTAATGCAAACCTAACACTCACGACTTGGATTAATCCACCTGAGTTAAAACCTTCTATACTAAAAATCAACAGTATCCGAATAACATGTATTTAGACGTGTAACTTCACAATCTAGATGTGTGTCTATATATATATATATATATATATATATATATATATATATATATATATATATATAT
>NC_068997.1:30892762-30893612 GCF_001194135.2 Octopus bimaculoides
TTTTCGCAGGAGCTAGGACGGCAATTTGTGATGAAGCAATTGCTGGCGATCTGTTGCTACACAATTTTGCCAGAATTCTATCAGATTGGGCAGAAGATGTTGATGCATCATTTTGCATTATGTTCAAAGTAGCTTCTGGAATGTGGTGAATTGCTGCAGTCTGTTGCTGTCATTTTAAACCGGTTACTGTCTTTCCCCAGCAAACTCTCTTCTTTGGAGGCATAATCTATGTATATATTAAACTGAACAACAAAAGTTATAATAGATGGCAGTGTTGGTACTTTTCACATATCTGTAATTTTTCAGATTAACACCTACACGATTACTCAACCCTAATCCTAAACCTAATCCTAACACTAACCCTAACACTAGCCCTAAACCCTAACCCTAACCCTGACCCTAAAACCGTAACCGTAGCACTAATCCTAACCGTAACCGTAACCCTAACCCTAAATCCTAACCCTAAGCCCTAACCCTGACCCTAAAACCCTAACCCTAACACTCTAGTGAAAATCGTGGTATATTTACAAAATATTGACGAACATGAGTTATATTTTACTGAATGATTGTGTATGCGTTTGAGAGAGCGAGAAAGGAAGAGGTAGAGAGAGGGGGAGAAAGGAATAGAGGTAGTTAAAAGTTTACTTATGACGGCTTCTCTTCACTGCCTATTACTTCATTAGAAATCTACGGATGCACATACGCACATAATAGAGGAAAATGAAACAAATATGGACGACTTGCTCCGAAATACCACCGAGTGGGGAACACTTCTCAAAAATAACCTGCAGTTGTTTCCTTCAAAATTCCTACATGCTCGAAATGTACATACATCAAGGTATATTTGTAG
>NC_068997.1:30894124-30897072 GCF_001194135.2 Octopus bimaculoides
CTCTCTCTCTCTCTCTCTCTCTCTCTCTCCCTCCCTCTTTTACTCTTATTCTCTATATTATATGTTGAGCGCGTGTGTAAAAACGTTGTTCCAGGAAGAAGGGAAGAAATATAAAAGTTGCTAGAAACAACAGCCAAATCTCCCTTAAATCACACAAAGTAAACGGAATTTAAAAAATCTAATTACTGCACTGGAAAGTTCACATCGAGAAAATTCCATTGATGTAAAAATTTTTACAAAAAAGTGGAAAATGTGAATTTCTATACACTTTTAAAAAGGTTTCACACAGGCACACAACTTCATCTTTATATATTAAGATGTATTTATATATGTGTGTGTAGGTATAAGAACATACAAAAAATTTTCTTTGCCTATATGCTGAAAATAGACGCTAAATCATCGAACCACATCAAATATTTTCACCTTAATGCGTATGTTTTTATATACTGGCCACTAATAAAATTTTAAACAATTTTATCATTTTATATCATATGCATATATATATTCTGAAAATAATAATAATGCTATTCTTATAAGCTTAAAGTTTATAGCGATCACCATGCAATGACTAAGGAAAATAATGTAATAATGGGGCATATAAGCCCTTGACAGAAAAAAAGTAGGCCTTCCCATCCGCATGGGACTTGAACCCACATCAGAAAAAAGAAAAACAAAACAAATATTCGCACTGAAAGCACATAGAAATTTGTTTACAAAAAAAAAAAAAACAACTATGGACTAATATAGTTCTTAAATTTGAGAGAAAGCAGCAAACTAGTTCACTGGTGAAATCGGTAACATACTTTGTCTCCTTAACAAAGTTTCCAGTTTCACGCGGATGGGAAAGCCTATTTCTTTTTTCTGTCACGGGCTTATATGCCTCTTTATTAGATTATTTTCCTTAGTCATTGCACGGTCATCGCTATAAGCTTTAGGCTCATAAAAATATCATTATTATTATTTACAGAATTGTAGAACTTGACATAGTTTAACAAAACTATTCTCACCGAAATATGTGTGTATATATGCATGTAAGTTTGCAGTCATTTTTTGTTTTCCCAGACTCTCTTTGTGAGCCTGACAAATGTGAAGGATGCTTGCCGATTCACCTGTTGATCTCAGAGTCCAGGGAGAGGTCATCAGCGATGTTAGAGCCGAGATAGGTGAATTGATGGAGTATCTCCAACTTGTAGTTGTTGATGGTGATGGTAACACAGTGACAAATCCCAACTTTGGCGAGAATTTTGAACAGGTTGTCTCTGCAGACTAGGACAAAAGCCTTTGTGAGGTCGATGAAGGTGATAAAGAGTGGTTGTCTTTGCTCTCGTCACTTTTCTTGTAGCTTTTGGAGAGAGCGTTTTGCTCTAAAACCACACTGAGTTTCAGGGTATAATCTCTCAGCGATTTTCTGTAGTCAATTTAGGGACACGCGGGCGAAGCTCTTCCCAACGATGCTTAACAGCGTTATGCCTCGGTAGTTATTCCAGTCGCTTTTGTCTCCTTTGTTCTTATATAGGGTGACAATGTTGTAAGCGCTCATGTCTTGCAGCACTTATTCCTCCTCCCAGCACTGACACAGTAGCTTCAACAAGTGGCTAAGTAGAACTACCCTTGCACAGCCGATGATCTCTGGTGGGATGCCATCCAAACCCGGTGCTTTTCCAGTGACCAAGCCATCAATGGCTCTTCTTAGTCCTTCAGCAGTTGACAGTGCGTCCAATTCGTCCATGACAGGTAGGTGCTGTCTATAGGGCGTGCATCCCTAGTACTCTACTGTATAGCAGTGACACGTGGAGCCTCTACACTAGACAGGAGCGGCATCTTTCAATTTCGTAATTTGAGACGCATCTTGGAATCAAGTGGACATACCACATCACTAGCATCGAAGTTATCGACCGAGCCAAGGTACCCGGCATACACATCTTGCTCCAGCAGCATTGATTGCACTGGTTCGGTCGTTTTCATTGCATGCCAGATGGAAAGATCCCAAAAGACCCCCTGTATAGGAAATTGGCTACCAGCACAAGAGTACCTAGTGACCTTATCTTCATTTCAAGGACTCGACGGAGGGAAAAATCAGTAGTGCCGGCAGAGAGCTCCTTCAAATGCTGTAGCTATACAGCCACCACAGGCACTGAACCATCATCAGCAGCTTATACAATTTTCTTTAGCGCAGATCCATGGTATCTTGGATGCTTACTACTACTACTACTACTACTACTACTACTACTACTACTACTACTACTATGTACGTGTGTGATGTGCGTGTTTGTGTAAATAAATACACACACATACATTATGTGGGCAATATTTTCAACCAAGACATTTCAATTATACCTGATTCTTCAAGTGCTTGAATTTTGTATATGCATATATATTTACTAGATCGCAGATATGTATTAAAATCTAGAGCAGAGAGGAAACAGATTAACGCAGTTAGTAGGAGAGGTTGGGAAGTAGAAAGGGTCGTGTGAAGCGTAGTAAGAATAATACAGGGGATGCTATGCTAAGAAAATTTAATATAAGTCAAGACACTTGTGAACATGGTAGGAGAAATGAGAGGGTAAGCAAAAGTGCCAATTGAGAAATAAGCAAATGAAAAACGGTAACGTAAAATGTAAAAATGAAAAGCTGAGGCAGTGTGAAAGGATGAGAATGATGGATAGAAGGATGGATGGATAGATAGATAGGCAGACAGACAGATAGATAAATACACAGATAGTTAGATAGATAGATCAGTACCCCCGGACTGGCTCATGTGCGGGCGACACATAAAATCTTTCGAGCGGGATCGTTGCCAGTGCCCCTGGACTGGCTCATGTGCGGGCGACACATGATATCTTTCGTGCGAGATCGTTGCCAGTGCCCATGGACTGGCTCTTGTGCGAGTGACACATGAGGTTTTTCGAGCGAGATCGTTGCCGGTGCCCCTGGACTGGCTCATGTGC
>NC_068997.1:30899530-30905050 GCF_001194135.2 Octopus bimaculoides
GTGAAAGGATGAGAATGATGGATAGAAGGATGGATGGATAGATAGATAGGCAGACAGACAGATAGATAAATACACAGATAGTTAGATAGATAGATCAGTACCCCCGGACTGGCTCATGTGCGGGCGACACATAAAATCTTTCGAGCGGGATCGTTGCCAGTGCCCCTGGACTGGCTCTTGTGCGGGTGGCACATAAAAGACACCATTTCGAGCGTGGCCGTTTTCGTGCGGGTGACACGTAAAAGCACCCACTACACTCTCTGAGTGGTTGGCGTTAGGAAGGGCATCCAGCTGTAGAAACTCTGCCAAATTAGATTGGAGCCTGGTGTTGCCATCCGGTTTCACCAGTCCTCAGTCAAATCGTCCAACCCATGCTAGCATGGAAGGCGGACGTTAAACGATGATGATGATGATGATGGGATTAAAAATTATTTCTGTTTTTCTCCAACTCCTTCCCTCATTTTCCATCCACCACAAGTACATACACACATATTCACACTACATGACTCTTAAACTTACCCTCTCACACATACATACTGTATAGTGACACACACCTGTCAACACACCTGCTGCTATTTCCTCTTTCCTTGTTTTTTACCTGAGTTCCACATTGACATCAACAACCCATCTCCACTCAACTAGAAATCACATACCTATTATTCATGGTAATGAATACTTCCTGTATTCATTTCCAGGATGACCATCTGAAATAAGATATGGACAATCCTCTTCTCCTTCCCTTAATTATCTCTCTTCTCAGTCTTAAAAGAAAATGTCTTTTGCTTCTATCCTTGTTGTCTTTTCCATTTTCACTTGGCTTAATACACAGACTTTGCTTTATATTTCTCATATTTCTTTGAATTATTTTTGCTGAGATGGACAAACACTAGGATAGATTTCATGATTTAATTCCTGCTTACCCTCAACATCTTGGGGAGGAAAGGAAACTGGAATCTAAAGAATTAAGGAGCAATAAAACTAGACATTTTGATCTTCATCCCAAACTTCAAAAAAACATGGGTTTGATGAAAACATTTGAGACTTACTCATATTTAATATTATATAAAGGAATACAATGAAAGGAATATGAAAGTAAATGTTTGATGTTGTGGCTATCATTCATCATCCATGATGAAGTCATTTTAGTTTCAACACACAAATTTAAATCAAATCTCTTGCCAGGTAAGTAGAATTCTAAAATCAGTGAACCCCTCTCTCTCTCTCCCTCTCTGTCTGTCTCTCTCTCCCTCTCTTTCTCTCTATTTGTCTCTCTCTTTCTGTCTGTCTGTTTCTCTATCTCTCTCTGTATGCATGAATATAATTAGGAGCATCATCATCATCATCATCGTTTAACATCTGCCTTCCATCCTAGCATGGGTTGGACGATTTGACTGAGGACTGGTGAACCAGATGGTTACACGAGGCTCCAATCTGATCTGGCAGAGTTTCTACAGCTGGATGACTTTTCTAATGCCAACTACTCCGAGAGTGTAGTGGGTGCTTTTACGTGCCACTGGCACGAAGGCTAGTGAGGTGGTACTGACAACGGCTATGCTCAAAATGGTGTATTTTACGTGCCACTTGCACAGGAGCCAGTCTAGCGGCACTGGCAACAACTTCGCTCGAATGTATTTTCACGTGCCACCGGCATAAGTGCCAGTAAGGCGACACTGATAACAATCACGCTCAAATGGTGCTATTTACGTGCCGCCAGCACGGAAGCCAGACAGCTGCTCTGGCAATGATCACGCTCAGACGGTTAGCGCTCCACTGGCAGGGGTGCCAGTCATTGAATTTGGTTCAATTACGATTTCGATTTCATTTGCCGCAACAGATCTTCGTAAGCAGAGTTTAGTGTCCAATGAAGGAGAGGTTGGCATGGGTGCCAGTCGTCGAATTTGGTTCGATTTCGATTTCACTTGCCTCAACAGCTCTTCGCAAGCGGAGTTTAGTGTCCAATGAAGGTAAGGTATGCATAAGTGGGCTGGCTACACCCCTGGCAGAGGCCTCGGATTATGGTCTCACTTGGCTTGCCGGGTCTTCTCATGCACAGCATATTTCCAAAGGTCTCGGTCACAAGTCATTGCCTCGGTGAGGCATTATGTTCAAAGGTCGTGCTTCACCACCTTATCCCAGGTCTTCCTGGGTCTATCTCTTCCACAGGTTCCCTCAACCACTAGGGTGTGGCACTTTTTCACACAGCTATCCTCATCCATTCTTGCCACATGACCATACCAGCGCAATCGTCTCTCTTGCACACCACAACTGATGCTCCTTAGGTTCAACTTTTCTCTCAAGGTACTTACACTCTGTCGAGTATGAACACTGACATTACACATGCATCAGAGCATACTGGCTTCATTCCTTGCGAGCTTACTCATGTCCTCAGCGTTCACGGCCCATGTTTCACTTCTATGTAGTATGGCTGTTTGTACACATGCGTTATCCAGTCTGCCTTTTACTCTGAGCGAGAGGCCCTTTGTCATCAACTGAGGTAAGAGCTATCTGAACTTTGAACTGGCTATTCTTGTTCTAGCAGCTACACTTTCAGTGCACCCCGCCCCCAGTAACTTGGTCACCTAGATAATGGAAGCTTTCAACTACGTTTAGTTTTTCTCCCTGGAATGTGGCAGAAGTTGTTTTCAGCACATTTTCAGTGTTTATTGCTCCTGAGCATCTGCCACATGCAAAAACTGGCTTCCTAGTTAGCCTTCCTTTGATATTGCTGCCCCTCTTATGTATCCATAGCTTCATCAGCAGATAATATGGATTTCCCTTACGAGTTAATTTTGCAACACCCTGCTTCTTATACGATAGAGAAAGAAATCAAATGATAGTGAAAGAAATTCATATCACACAATCTAACTTCTTTCATCAATAAATGTGTGCCTGATTGTTAAAATGATTAATGCTATAGCTGTTTTAAGAGAGATTAGTGTACAAAAATAGTGGAATGCTATATTAACTGCCTAACAAATTTTGCTTTCTTGAACCTTCCATTGATTCCTTTCTACCAGTAATCTAATAGAAATAAGATTTGCAAGTGTACCCATTTAGTATGTAATGTTACACAGACGTGCCATATTGAGTGACAGACACACCATATCGATCTCGTTGGCAGCCATTAGCTACTTGAGACCGGAGCAAGATCTCACAAACTTCCAGTGGGCATGCACACAATGGGACGGTAAGCCTTTCCGGAAGGACACCTATATAAGACAGCTCTTGAGCGTGTTCACTCTCTGTTTCCGCATGTCTCTCATGCTAGAAGCAGCTCATCTCACTAGCAGCAACTCGCTACCTCACTCATACAACACGGCGAACGATACACTATGCTAGAGATGGTTAACGAGAGCCAAACTTCAAGCCTGTAAATAAATGTTATTCAGATTTGTTGTCTCACTTTGTCTTCGACTTGATACTTCATTTGACTGGATTTAAATTTATAATGGGAGACACAAGATATCCTACCAGTATCTTGGCCAACAATGGCCTCTCAAGCATATGAAAAGAGACTAATATGAAAATCAACAATTAAGCTTAAGAGATATCTCCCTTATTGACATCCTTAGAAGAAGTTGTCTACTAATTACTGGGATAATTTCAGCTGATCAATGTTTTCCAACTCACTATATACCATAACTGAAACCCTTCCATACATGTATTTATATATTATCAGATTTACAGATATAATTCTTGAATTACCTCAATTTTATGTTTTCCTGCATCCATTTCTTTATATCCTGAAAATAAAAAAAATGTAATTTGAATGTTTGAAGGAATGATGGTGTTCTGTTTGACATTAATTTTATTACACGAAGTCTCAAATTTTATAACAAATTATACCTTGAAGACATAAGTGATTACTAGTTGTATAGGACATAAATGAAGACATGATTATCTGGTGGTGATAATCCAATCCATATTAACGCAGACACATGATTTCTTTTAATGTTATTTATAGTTTTTAGTAAGGTACACTGGAATATAAATAGATGGAATATGACATGGAATATGAAGGAATGAAATCATCTGGGTTGAAATAGAATTTCAACCAATTTAAATATGATGTAAACAGAATTTCAACCAATTTAAATAACTGTTTAAAACTTGTAAGCTATGTCGAATTGTGAAATGTATACAATATCCCTCATATACTTTTAAAAAATGGCTAAAAAGAATGGAAAATGAGTATAGACAAAGAACAGTTGAATGATCCTGTTATTAAATATTTTGTAGCCCCCATGAAAATAAGTTGCAACTCCAGTCTTGTTAGACCTTTTAAAACCAATATTCTAAACTTTCTTTTTATCAAATTGCTAAAGAATGACCTCAGGACGTTGAAACTTTCAGACGAGATAAAGGACCTAGATACCTGGCGCCTTACTGTACTCAGGAAGACCCCCACACCTCAGCAGAAGCGATGAAGCCGCTTCCCCCGAAAGAGACGACTGTTCGGCAAAAGTCCTGTGCTGGTGGCAGGAAAACGTGCTCATGCAGTTCAACGTAAAAGCACCCATCACACTTTGTAAAGTGGTTGGTGTTAGGAAGAACATCCAGCTGTAGAAACCATGTCAAATCAGACTAGAGTCTCGTGCAGCTCCCCAGCTTGCCAGCACTGATAAAACCGTTCAACTCACGCCATCATGGACAACGGACGTTAAATGATGATGGTGATAATGATATATATATATATACATATGTGTGTGTGTGTGTGTGTGCATAAAGCTTTTTTGCGAACATAATGTTTACAATCCTGATTAGGACGAATGTTACTGTTATTTAGCCACAGGAAACATGGTCTCCAGCTGGCTAACGACGCACCATTCTCTTTCAAACAAGGGAGCTTAGTGTCCCCACTCAGCACAAAGCAATATCTGTGTATCAATGTTTTCAGGCTTATTTCCCCTCATCAACATAGAATAACTGTTCGGCTAGAGGTGGCGACACTAGACACTTGTTCGATAGATATACTTTTCAAAGTGACATAAAATAACTGATGTAATAAATAGAGAAACTTATTATTCTCTGAATGGGAAACATTCTAGACTACTGTTATTGAATGTTCAGGGATTTAAAAATAATAATAATAATGATGATGATGATGATGATGGTGATGATGATGATGATGATGATGATGATGATGATATATCATGTAACCCCATTTCAAAATGTCATCCGATAATCACTCCGGAAAGGAATATTCGGATAGAATGGGGTCTGCCAAAACTAGGCCGTAACAGCTGTAAGATTAAACTTCTGTTCATCCTCTAATTCCTTATGTACTTTGTACTTCTATATGTAAACCATGTTGGCAAAATAACATAGTCTGCCATGGACACCTGTGCTTTGGTTCTTTCTTTCTTTTTCTTTTCTTCCTCCCTTTGTCACTTTTGCTATGAATTAAATTAATGAATTCAACGGGATACACCGTCTGCAAGTAGTTGGGTTCAGCATATTATCCTCCATTTTCTAATTGTTACACAAATTTTGGGTAAAACCTCCACTTTTACTTGCTCC
>NC_068997.1:30905060-30910009 GCF_001194135.2 Octopus bimaculoides
TATATATATATATATATATATATATATATATATATATATATATATATGTATGTATGTATATATATGGCTCTACTGATATGAAAAGTAGTATCTGATTCTACTAATATGTGATATAGTAGCTGCAAATACGAAAAGCAGTATTCAACCATACTAAAAGCAAAACTACTATACTGGCCATGATAATATAATAAATAGAAGCCTACTGTAAATATATAAAATATATAACACATATATATAGATCTACCAATAAGACAGTTCTACTAATTGGCAAAATAGTAGATGGCTCTTCTAGTCTGAAGAATAATAGTTTGGTCTACCAGAATAAAAAAAAATAGTAACTTGTACCAATGTGTGAAAATATATAAAAATATTCATAAACAAGATATACAACATTCTTTTTATATAAATCCATTGATGAAATTCTCAACAAAGTATTCATCACAATTCAAGCAAACAGATCAAGCGAAAATAAAATATAGAAATATAAAAAGACTTACAATTCTTCGCCAAAACATATCAGGTGATCTGCAAAATCAGTAAATGAGAAAATTCCAGATTAGTAAAGTGAATTTGTCACGATGAGGCTAGTGTATAATATTTCAGTCTTTATCTTTAACTTAGCGAAGAAGAGAAGAAAAATTGTTTTTGCATGAAATGGAATAAAGGAAATGTAAAAGGAACTAAAATTCAAGGAATTATATGGCATTTGAAAAGTTATACTAAGAGAAAGTGATTCAGTCAGAGATGAGGGGTGAAAGGTAAGCAAAGAGTAAAGAAAGCTATGAATTTAGAAAGAGATAATTTCTCAGAGAAAGACAAGTAGAAATGTGATGAAAATTTCTAAGAGTGGTAGAAAAGGTGAAGAAAATTCTATGTGACTGAGGCAAGTGACAAATATGAGGAATCAAACCTTAGAAAATAGATCTAGTCACTCACACACATATATATTTACAACTGTACCAATGTAAAATAGGTTACTAAATAAAAATATGAAACCATATCCATGTATAATTAGTGTTTCTGTGAAATTATGTCCAACGAGGGATCAGCTATTTAGGATAAGAATCAAACTGAGCAGTTTCATAGATACTTTGTGAATTCAACTAGATCCACAGAATCCATATGGCTATTATTCATTTCTACTCTAAGCACAAGGCACGACATTTTGGGGGAAAAGGCCAGTCCATTAGATCGACCCCAGTACGCAACTGGTACTTAATTTATCAACCCCGAAAGGATGAGAGGCAAAGTCGACCTCTGCAGAATCTGAACTCAGAACGTAAAGACAGACGAAATACCGCTAAGCATTTCGCCCGGCGTTTCTGCTTGCTCGCCGCCTTGCAAACCCATAGTGTAGTAATCGTTATCCAGCCAACAACCTTTTGCTATTATGCAAATCAGTTATGACTAGACACATGCATGTTTATATTTTAACAAATAACAAAGGTTTGATAAAACATAAAACGAAGTTAGTATATTAAATTAATTGGAAAATGAATAAATCATCAATGCTTCAATTATCAGCCGTTCCTTTTTAGGTAAAAAAGAGAGAAATTAAGAAAATACTGTGTCATTTCAGGGTATGATGGCAACAAACAGAGGAAGGGGGTTGATGGTATATATGGGTTTTAATAAAAGAAAGTGGAGAATTATTATTGTTGTTATTTGCGCAGGTCATCCCTGATTGAGGAGTCATACAATTCACAAATAACTTAGCAGACAAAGTATGAGCCACAAGTTCATTTTCCCAGTTATACCATGTCTTCATCTGAGACCAAGTATTCATGTACACGATCATCCTCATCAACATCATCCTCATCCTCATCCTCATCCTCCGCATCCTCCTTCTCATCATCCTCGTTTAATGTCCACATTCCACGCTAGCATGAGTTGTACAGTTTGATTGGAACTGCACCAAGCTTCTGTTTCTGCTCTGGCAACGTTTTCTTACGGCTGGATGCTCTTCTTAACACCAACCATCTAGCAAAGTGAACTGAGTGCATTTTACGTGGCACAAGCACAAGCAAGGTCAGTTTCGCATGGTTTTTATAGCTAGATGCCCTTCCAAACGCCAACCACTTTACAGTGTGTACTGGATGCTTTTTACGTGGCACCAGCACTGGCAGGATCACCAAGTAACTTGCAGGACAAAAATTGTTTGAGAGGGGAGGGGTAATGAAAGAGATGATTTTGTATTTGATGATGAAAGGTTATAGTGAGACAGAAAGGCAAACACAAGGGTATTGAAGTAGAGAGGGTACATGGTTGACCTGAGAGAGAGAAAGAGAGAGAGAGAGAGAGAGGGGGAGAGAGAGAAGGGGAGAGAGAGTTGCCGGGCATACAAGGAACGAGGGTCAGAATATAAATAGGCTGGTAGAGTAAAGGAAGAGAGAGAGAGGGGGGGAGAGATAGTAGGAGACAGCAATAGTGCAAGTGAAAGCAAGTGAGAGAGAGAGAGAGACAGAGACAGAGAGAGAGAGAGAGAGAGAGATGGTGCCAAAGTTACAGGGTATACAAGGAACGAGGATCAGAATATAGGCTGGTAGAGTAAAGGAAGAAAGAGAGAAAGAGAGAGAGAGAGTGGCAAGTGTCAGGATATCCTTGAGGCACGGAGGTCATAATATAAGTGGCATAGTATTGCCAAAGAAGCGTGAGAAGAGAGAGAGGGGTGGGGAATGCAGTGAGTTAAGAAAACCTGAGTATATAGAGGAGTTGGTGAGTCTACTGAATAGCAATGATACAGTGAAAATGGATGCGTGGAGAGGAGCGAGGAGTGAGAGATAAGCATGGTGCAGGAAAAAGGTGATGTAAGGAATAGAAGAGATGTAGTTTGATTTGTTGGAGTACGATGAGTGAAATGTCTTATTCTTACGTGTGTGTGGAACACAGCGCTTCTAGAACTCAGTTTTGGAGAAGTGGACGGGTTTTCTCAAGAACCTCATAATGCCAGATATCTCGATCCATTGTAATTTCTTCAGTGAGCCCCAACATCTTGAGATTAGTCTTTACTACTTCATCCCTTATATTCCTAGGTCTCCCTCTTCCATGGGTACGATCCAATTTCAGTGATCGACACTTCTTTACCACAAGCTGTCTTCATATACATCACATGTCCAAACCAACATGTTCTTCTCCATTGCATGCTGCATTCGATTCCTCTTATGACCAACTTTTCTCTCAATACGCTTACATTTTGTCGCACACTGATGTTGCACTTCTCTCCAACCCACGCATGTCGTCTGCATTCATAGCCTATGTCTCACTACCAGGGAGTATAACCATTCGCACGCAAGCATCATATAATCGACTAGCAGTATAGCCCGGCGTTACCCGGGATTAAGCTAGGATTATGAAGTGTTGCATTTGGGATCTGGATTGGAGCAGCTTAGGAAAACTTACCACAGCCTTAACCAAAAAATAAGGGGCCTGTCCCTCTAGGTTAACTTTATGAGCAACTTAGCCAATCACTGATATCAGCCGAGTGAGCATTGTTGTTGGAGAAGTCAGCATTGTCCAATAAAAAAAAGTGGAAGAGTCCATAAGTCATGTTGCCATGGTTTGCGAATATGTCCAGCCAATGCTTCCGGATCACTGTTTATAACCACATCGGCTGCAATGACAACTTGTCTATAAAACTTCGCTATAGACAACATTGTTCTGCCCTGAAGAGCATGCACAAAAAGAGCGTTTCTACTACCCACACGGGAGCAGGCCACATAAAGTTGCCCATGTGAAAAGCATGGCTCCCCCAAATGGATGCCTGCCACCGATAGTGTTTGGCCTTGGGATTTGTTGATGGACATGGCAAAGCATGGTCTCACCGGGAACTGCGATCTGCGGAAGTGAAATGGTATGTCTGACCCCGAGGGATAAAGGTGCATCCTTGAAATGAAAACATTTTCACCTCTCCCGCACTCTGTAACAATGGTGGCCTCAATCAAGTGGGGCACCAGGGACTTAACTACGAAGCGGGTCCCGTTGCACAGTTTAGGCGGAAGCAAGTTTCTGATTAGTATAATTGGGCATCCAACCCTTAGCCTAAGTATGTGAGGTGGAAGCCCTGCTGGCTCCAATGAGTTGAGAAACTCGATAGGGTAATTGACAATGTCTTGGGAGTCAGAGGTCCGGTCAATCGATTTGTAGATGCGCTCCTCACCCGGAATTCGGCCTATGAGCTGGTCATTGATAGCACTGACAGCTACATTTTTGGGGGCCAGGATAGTTCTTTCACTGAGCCAATTAATGTCTGCATAGTTACTTTCCAGATTGGGGAACACTGTTTCCAAAAGTTCAGAAGGGTTGTCCACTGTGTTGCACAGTTCAGAGATGGCTATGTCGCCCTTATCATTCTTAGGAACCTTCCCTTCTCCAAGGGCTAAAATGTCTTCAGCAAATGCTGCAGACGTGCTATCACCAAGCAAGTGCGCACGCATGTTTGTGCTTAGGCTTAACATCTTAACCTGGAGCCACAACATGGATGACTTAAGGCATGCACGCACTTCATCAGCCCTGGTTCCTTTAGGGATGACAGGAAGGGTTTGTCGGAAATCTCCTGAAAGCAATAGAGTTACACCACCCATAGAAGCTGTAGAATCCCTGATATCTTTCAGTGACCGGTCCAGTGCCTCAAGGGCACCCTCATTGGATTGTGCATTCGTCCCATACAATGAGACGGCACTGTCTAAGAACTTCAGCTTCCTCTGAATTTTTGCTAATATTGCAAGTAGGAACCTCGGCCCTCACCAAATCCAAAGGCAGCTTGAATGCCGAGTGTGCCATCCTACCTCCTGGCAATAACGTGGCAGCGATTCTCGAGGAGGCAACAGCTAGCGCAATTTGTTTCTCGCGACGAATCTTAGCAAGTATTAATCGTGTTACAAAGGATTTGCCGGTACCTCCAGGAGCATCGAGGAAAAAATGCCGCCCACTTGTTTTTCGACAGCACTGAC
>NC_068997.1:30914143-30915039 GCF_001194135.2 Octopus bimaculoides
ATATGTGTGTGTGTGTGTGTGTGTGTTTGTTCCCCAACATCGCTTAACAACCGATGCTGGTGTGTTTAGGTCCCCGTAACATAGCGGTTCGGCAAAAACGAGACCGATAGAATAAGTACTAGGCTTACAAAGAATAAGTCTTGGGGTCGATTTCTTCGACTAAAAGGCGGTGCTCCAGCATGGCCACAGTCAAATGATTGAAACAAGTAAAAGAGCAAAAGAGTATACGCTAATGATCTTGGTCTTATTGTCGAATCAATAGCAGAACTGGAGAAGAAATTTCAGGTATGGAAGCAAAACCTGGAATCAAAGACCTTAAAGTTAACCTTGTAAAGAGCAAAGTTGTTGCTAGCAAGAAAGCAGATAAGACTCTATTTCCGTCATTTAAATTGCCTTGGTCATTTTATAGGAAAGGAGTGGAAAGTAATACCATTCGCTGCACCCAGTGTAAGACTGGGACACGTAAGAGCTGTAGTAGAATCATAGGTAGATTAACAGATAAAGTCGTCTTCGTATGTGGCAGATATGCAGAAACAATAATCTCTAAAAGCACATGGGACTTGGATTCTCTCAAATGCGCAGGAGGCTCTCTTGTGGTTGAAGATGTTTTCTGTTACCTAGGTTACCAAATTATCAATGGTGAAGGATGCTCTGATCGAGCAAAGAATATAAGTAGCGATCGTGATACCCACCACGAAGAAATGATCAAGCTCAGTAACAATCTATTAAGAAACAACTACCCCAAGAACATACTATCTACTCCAATTATGAAGAAAAGAGAGGATGAAACCAATAAACTGTCTACAGTCTGTCTACCCTATGTGAAAGGCCTCTCCGAAAAGATACAAAAGATATGCAGCCCATATGACATCAGGGCAGTATTCAAGAGCAATACA
>NC_068997.1:30915708-30927764 GCF_001194135.2 Octopus bimaculoides
ATAATAGTAATAATAATAATATAATAATAGTAACATCGTTAGGAATGAGAACCCAAGTTCGAAATTTCCCCAAGACACCTGACGAAGGCTGGAGGGTATATCAGCGGAAACGTTGTGTTAACAACAAACAAGATGAGGACAAATATCCGTCAAATGTAAATAATGTAAATAATGTAAATAATGTAAATAATTCCTCATCGCTTAAATATAGAACAGCCACTCCTGTGTATATTAGTTTTCCTTGGCATCCAGTTTTGAATTTCTCAGTTATGATCTGGAGGACTATAATGAAAAAGTGTGGGCTGAGAACTGAACATTTGTGAACCCCTACTTGTACGCTAAATTCCCTACTGTATTCATGGCCGACTTCTCCTTATTGATAACACCACTGTACATGGCTTGTACAGCTCTAATGAGTCACTCATCAATTCCTAACTTCCTTAGACACCAGCAGATAACAGAGCGGGGCATCTGTCGAAAGCTTTCTCCAGGCCAATGAAAGCTAAGTACAACGGAATAATTTTGGGCAAATACGTTTCCTGCAGCTGTTTTACTTGGAAGGTGGTATATGTGGCACTCTTCCCTGGTACAAAACAAAACTGCATCACATCTAATTTAATTCTATTCCTAATTAATTGTATTATAACCTTCTCAGTAACTTTCATGACCTGGTCTAGCAGTTTAGTACCTTTGTAGTTGTTTCTATATAAGGCATCACCTTTACCGTTATAGCAGCTAACTATAATAATACTACACCAGTCATTGGGAATGGTGCCTTACTGATTAACTCGATTAACTATACAGGTGGTTAGGCTGTCTCCTACACCACCATATATTGTAACTATGACATTCAATTATGAAATGTATGGTACGTAGCATAGCAGTCTGGAAATATTGCAATCTCTCTACTCTCTCCTGTGAACAATACAACATGCTGATAAGCAAACAGTCTATCAAGCCTATGTAGTCTACAAGAACAACACTTTCAGATACTAATTTCCCACATGGAATCTGTTTGTCATGCATTATCTCCTACAGCTTCATATGCAGCTGTAGTCAGTTTCATATGCAAGCAACATAAACGCACACACCTTCCCAAGACTTTACAGACAGTGCTACCCAATTAACCCAGTTCTACTTAAATTAGTAAAAAAACCTGACCCCCAAATAGATTAAAAGTAAAGCAACACCTATCAACCCTATAATTTTTGCCAACAACACTGGAGAGCGTCAAATACAGTCACTTATAAAACACACACACACACACTCACACACATATTACGGTGTTTTGAACTGTGACAAAGACAAATTATTGGTTGAAATGGATATAATTATTCGTCTGATAGAGGAAAGATGGCTGCTGAGATGCCAGAGAAGTTCAGTATTGTAGACGTCAGACGTTAGGATTTTCAGTCATAAATCTTGGGCTTCTTCAGTTTGCCTGATGATTATTCATATTATGGGTCCTGTGTTGTCTGTATTTTACTTGTCTTTCTTTCCATGTATTCATCCATCTAGGCTACTTGATATTATAGATTGCTGGTTGTCTGTATGTTACTTGTCTTTCTTGTCTTTTACCCCATATATTCATCCATCTAGGCTACTTGATATTATAGATTGGTGGTTGTCTGTATGTTACTTGTCTTTCTTGTCTTTTACCCCATATATTCATCCATCTAGGGTGTTTGATATTAAGAGTTGAAGGTTGTTTTCTACATTCCATGTGTTCTTATATCGCGGTGTTGTTTTGGTGTTGTAGAATATGGGTTTGTGGTCTGCAGTTAGGGTGAACTGGAGGTCATCTCCGCTGTCTAGTTATCTTATTCATTATACGTAACAATTCCGTTATAACATCTGGCAACGAGGGTTTTGAAGATCACGTAGGTTGTTTAACAATTTGTTCGTGATACAACTTGTTAGATATTACAGCTACAACTACAACAACGACAATCACTGGAGTTATATTCAAAGAAGTAAAATAAATAAGGTGAGCTCGTTTTCGCCAGACAGCGTTTCGAACTCAATTAATGAATTCACAGAGGAGGCTATAACCTTTGCATCATACTACAGAAGGTACGAGAAGATTTTTCAGCAAGATTTCAAATCATAGTCGGTTGAATAAAAAGTGAAATTGTTGTTGCAAAAACAAGGTTCGTTATAACATGAACGTTACTGTAATATCATATTGCGCCAAAAACCCAATGAAATTTGTTTTAAAGAAACAATAGAATTAGGGTGTAACATATTCGGTGATAGAATGTTTATAACACTCGAATGGAGTGTTGGAATTTAACAAAAAAGAGAATACTGGTTTTATCACATACGCAGGAACATTCAGCATGATGTGTGAAAATTTTAAACTTACACCTGAGATGTTCAAGTGTCTTATTTTCATACAAGGCCTTACAACAAGTGAAGATGCAGAAATTCGGGCAAGAATTCTTTCTGAAGTGGAACAAACAAACCAAAATCTTATCTTACAGTCCATGGCAGAAGAAAGCCAATGGAAGGTAAACCTGAAACACAATGTAGAAATAATTCTAGAAAAAGATTCTTCAAAAATACAGACATGCCGACCGGAAAAGTAGAACCAAAAGAGAGCACCACGTCTTAACCCATGATATGGGTGTGGGAGCATACATTTCAGAAAAAAGCCTTTCCATTTAAAAATCAAGAATGTTACAGTTGCAAAAGAATTGCTCACAAGAGTTCACACTGTAGAACAAAATTAGGAATGTCTAACGTTAAAAATCCTAGAATGCTCAGAGCAGAAACATAAGTCGACTTCCAAACAAGAAAATTTGTGCACTTAAAAATAAATGGTATACACATTAAACTTCGATAGGATACGGGTAGGGATATTTCAATAACAGATATGGACATATGGAAGAAAATAGGGAAACGTATGTTCAGAAAAACAGCAAAATCTGCCTGTAGTGTGACGGGCGACAAATTACATTTTATAGGCAAAATGTAGACTAATGTCACATTTCAAGGGAAAATACAAAGCAAAAGTCTTCGTCGTTAAAAATACAACTGATCTGTTTGGTACCGACTGGTTGGAGTTATTAGATTTGTGGTATCTCCCGTTAAGTACCTACTGTAAGAAAATAAATGCCTGTCCCACCAGTAAAAATATTTCAGCAGCAAGAGTAAAGAAAGAATTTCAAAAAATTGTCTCCTGATGTGCTGTCAGACAAATTAGATCTCTGCTCTATGACTGAGAGCCCATGTTCCAGGATACATATCGACCACGCTGGACCAGTGAATGGCACATACTATCTAATCATAGTGGATAGCTATACAAAGTGGCCAGAGGTATGCAGATGTAATAAACCCACAGCAAAGACAATAATAAAGTTCTTATTCGAGTCATTTGCTCGATACGGTGACCCAGACACATTAGTTTTAGATAATGGAGCACAATTCACACAATATGAATTAAGAAATTTCTGCAAAATACATTCCATAGAGTGCATCTTTACCCACCCTACCACCTAACGTTAAATGGGCAAGCAGAAAGATTTTTCAACACATTCAAAAGAGCTCTAAGAAAAGCTAAGAGTGAGCTAGATTATGACGAGACACTAACGAAATTTTTGAGAATATATCGAATAGCACCAAATCTAAATACTAATTCAGGGAAGTCACCAGCAGAGTTAATACTTGCGCATAAACTAAAATCAATCTTAAATAAATTATTGCCAGAAAAAAATACATAAAGAGGAATGACAAAAAATACATTTGAATGAAAAACAAGAAATATTACGAAACATTTGGAAGTAGGATATAAAGTTCATTTTAAATGTAACAAAAATGGTAAAGAAGGTTGGGAGGATGGCTGCGTAATCAAAAGATAAGATAACGTGATGTATTTAATCAAAGGACAACGTTCGGGACATAAGCGATACCTTAAGCAGTTAACGATGAACCATACCGAAAAACGAAAGGTAATGCCAATGGAAATCTTCTATGATATTTTTGAAGTCTCAGTTCCGAGAGACATTGAAACCTATAGAACTAGCTTCAGAAAATGAAAACACACTGAACACCTCGAAGTAATACCTAAATGAAAAAGATATTCAATTAAAAAAAAAAAAAAATAATAAACAAGATTGCTTAGAAGAGTACTTACTACAACAAAAAGAAAAAACTACTGTGTGCAACGAAAAATACTATCTTAAAAGTCGGGTAACAACAGCTAAGAAAGAAGAGGGGGAGATGCTGGAAACAAAAAAAAAACATAAAAGAAATTCCACTTGCTCATGGTGGTCGAAATCTCAAAAGGAGAGATGTTGTGATGAGAATTACGACGTCCTCATGCGAGTGATAGACTGATCCGAGTAAAGTATAAATAGTAACGATCCGAGTGAGTTCACAGTTCAGATTTGAGTGGAGTTCGAGTTAGTTCGCAGTGAATTCGGAAGTTGTCCGTTGGTTAGTTCACAAAGAATATTGATTTTGGATCATAAAGAGATTTGATAGTTCGTTACATTGTTTTAACTTTTGTCTGGTTATATTATTTATTGTATGTACCAATTCTGATACAACAATTTGTATGAATCGGATGCTTATATCCTACAGAGTGGTTTACAGCTAAACATACAATATACGCTAAAAACTCGTTTATAAGGTTTGATTAAATGTATATAGAGAATAGACTGAAATTATAAACCGTACCAAATTATTTTTTATAGTCTGAGTTAATTTTCCTAATTTTATTCTTTTATTCTTTCACGTGTTTTAGTCATTTGACTGCGGTCATGCTGGTGCACTGCTTTTGGCTGAACGAATCGAGCCCAGGACTTATTCTTTGTAAGCTGAGTAGTTATCCTATTGGTCACTTTTGCCGAACCGCTAAGTTACGGGGACATAAACATTCTAACATCGGTTGTCAAGTGACGGGGACAGGGATAAACATAGACACACAGACATACACACATACATATATATACGACGGGCTTCTCTCACTTTCCGCATACTAAGTCCACTCATAAGGCTTTGGTCGACCCGAGGCTATAGCGGAAGACACTTGCCTAAGGTGCCATATAGTGGGACTGAACCCGGAACTATGTGCGCTTGGGAAGCAAGCTTCTTACTATAGAGCCACGCCTATAAATATTGTAATAATATTTAATGCTTGCTCATGCAAAACGTAGAATTACACAGAATGTGGGACTTCACTATACAGTGTAAAGAAATATACATTTTCATGGGACTTAGAATTTTGAACCCTTTTTTGTATTTCAGTGATGACCCCCTCCCCCTTCCATTTCTCATCCCTTCCATCCCGCTTCCTAAAATTGACATCTTTGAAAGGTCACCAGTCCTTGTGAGAAAATGTATTTATTTATAAATATTTTGATAGGTGTACAATGGAAAAAAAGAAAAGAGAAAGAAAAAAGAAAAAAAGCTTTGTAATGAAATTTCAATGAATCGACCACATCAAATTGAAAAGAAGCCTTTTCCTCTTTCTCACTCCCCCCCTCTCTCTCTCTCTCTCTCCATCTATCTATTTATCTATCTCCCTATCTATGTATCAATCTGTATATCTATCCTTTCCGCATCCTTAATTATTATTTTTTCTCCTCTTACTTGATTGTCCTGAAAACTCTCTCTCCCTCTATGTATTTCCCCTTCTTTACTTTTCTTTCTCTCTCTCTCCCTTTTTCCAAAAAAGGCAAAGCAATAATCTTCTTTTCTAAACAAAACAATGAACATCCGATTTATATAAATGAATAACGAAACGTTCTGTTCTTACTCTTTTGGTTTTTACTTTGTCTTGATGAGTTCGAAAACTGAACGAAAGCGTTAATAAAGGGTTATCCAAAATTCTGATTGCCTTCTTTCTCTCAACATACATACATACATACATACATACATACATACATACATACATACATACATACATATGTATATTAATCGTTGAAATGGATTTGGGAAATGGATTTGGCAATAGTCCTTATTCAGCCGACAATCCTTTCGACCCCTCCTACAATTTTCCTTTATGAGTAGGATCTGATGCATCCAATTGTGTTGCATAAATCAATGCAGTCTGGGTCATATCAGGTACATGCATGCATAAAGTGGTGTCCCGCTAAATATATTAAGTTCTTCTCGTCATGTTGATGTCTTCCCGCTGTACCAGCAAATGGGGATTGCTACAGCTGTTCTTATATCAAGTAGTGTTAGGTTAGCATAATAATCATAAACATAAAACTATAAACTATAAAAAAATATACATAAGAAAGAAATAGAGAGAGGGTAAGACATGTTAAAAAAGGTTAGATCGCATTATATTTAAAGAGATGGAGACTACTAGCTACTAGCACAAATTAATCTGAATGTGACCAGAAAGGCACTGGCAGTACACTACAAAATAAGAAACTGGTAACGAATGCTAATGCAGAGACCGAGCTAATTATTCTGAACGTAATATAAGCAAAAACGGTAATGAAATACATAAATACACCGTAAATATCAAAGGAGGCCCCTATGTGTATATCAGACAAAAGACGATACAGAAATCACATTGCGAGCTTGAAAAAGGTAAAGAAACGAAACTCAACATCACTGGCCGATTTCATTCAGAAACTCAAGGAAGAGAAGGTCAAATACAACTTTCCTGGTCCATACAAGACGCTGTCCTGGATACGCCAACTATGTTCGGAAAAATCGCTGTCTATATTATTGACGAATGATAGAATTAGAAGTCGATTGACTGCTCAGATGCACGAATGCAAATAAGCACACATTCACGCAGTATGAGAGGAACCACACCAAACAATTACAGACTAAACACGAAAGACGTATAACTCTCACAATTTAAATTCCGTGCCTCTTTTGAGTGACAATCTCATGAAAAACAGCTCCTAGACCTTATACCACGTAAGAATTGGATGGGACTGCTACAACATATATAATGTTAACTTTAGACAACCTACTCAAGTTATACATATTCCATATAACTCTATCTTAAATAATGTCATCAATATTATTACTGAACACGATTAGGCCAACTGGATGTACAATCTTTGCCAGTCTATGTTTTATATAACACGTTTTGTAAAACCTGTCCAACTTCAGTTTCATACATGACATAGTCATGTATGTGTGTGTTTCTATCAGAATGCATCTATACTTCACTAAAGTATATTAACAAAATGTAATTAAATGAATAACTACATAGACAAAATGCATATTTGTTTAAATGTATATGCAAATATAGATGCATGTGTGTGTGTATATTAAAAGGATGTGTTATAACATACGAACCTGATCTTTTCCCCGCCAAAAATTCCAACCACAGGACAGGCATGAAAACCTGCAATTTCTGGTTATCTAAATTCTACCCCTTCAAAGGTTTGCGTACGCAACTAGGCACAAGGTCCGAAATTTTGGGGGAGGGGGCCAGTCAATTAGATCGACTCAGATACGCAACTGGTACTTAATTTATCGACCCCGAAAGGATGAAAGACAAAGTCGACCTCGGCAGAAATTGAACTCAGAACATAAAGACAAACGAAATACCGGTAAGCATTTCTCCCGGCGTGCTAACGTTTCTTATTTCTTCATTGCCCTCAAGGGGCTAAACAGAGAGGAGACAAACAAGGACAGAGAAAGGGATTAAGTTGAATACATCTACCCCAGTGCATAACTGGTACTTAATTTATCGACCCCGAAAGGATGAAAGGCAAAGTCGGCCTCGGCGGAATTTGAACTCAGAACGTAACGGCAGACGAAATACCATTAAGCATTTCGCCCGGCGTGCTAACACTTCTGCCAGCTTGCCGCCTTACAAATATCGAATAATAGCACCATACTCACACCAAGCAAGGGTCTATATTGGTGGTGGTGTTGATTTGAAGATCCGCTACCAAGCACACATGAACTCCCAATCCAAACTCCAAATTATCTACCTCCTTATATACACAACCACAAATCCTCAAATGTTCCTTATACCCTAACCTAATCAATTGTAAGTGAGGCTTCCTCACACAATAGTAATTCCAGAATATGTAAATTGTGTTTCCACAACTTCTCATTACTTAAAAGATTTTCAAAGATAATACTTACTTGGAAACATAGACAAAATACATATGTGTGTATATGTATATGCAAATATAGATGCATATGTGTGATTGTATACATCAAAAGAATGTGTTATAACACTATTCTACATATACAAAACAGCCATACCAACAATTCAACATACCTCCATCATCAGCTGCCCCACGGATATCATTATGGTTTCGACACCTGTGCAAAGTCCCATCCAATTCTTCCGTGGGAAATTGTTTGCCCATTTTGTTAAATCTATGTAATACCCTTACTACGATTATCTGTAATTACGTTTAACCTTAAGGTACAGTTAAGTTTCACTAGAAACGTATTATCCTCCACTAATACTACTCTTTCTACTAAATTATTCCCTGTGATTACACAAGTCTGCATAAGTTTTGATGTTTAAATGTCAACATAACTTTAAAGGCAATCTTTTACGCTGATTTCAGATCTATTATTAGTTTTTCTCCATTGCGTCATGTTTTTCTATATTATGGTATCGGAGATTCAGATGACAGTGATTGTCTGACTTATTTGCTCAGCAAAATAGATTGGTATAACCCAATGCTGACCTAATAGTACTAAATGTAAAATAGCAGTCCATGTAAAGTTTATTAAACAATTGTTGGCAACCCTGACAAGTGACGTGGCTTTGAAAAGCTGTGTACACGATTGCTAACTGAAGCTTTAATATTGTTTTAGTAGTTCCATAGATCAGTCTTTGGTGATATTTACTTATCAACTTCATTTAAAATGCGAACATATAGAGGTGCTTGAACAATCCAGACATACTCTGCTACATTTGTGGCAAATAAGTTGTCATTAAGCAGAGGCAACATATAACTGATCTTGTAAAAAATCTATACTTTGCTTATTTTAGTGTTAAACTCGGTGATGAAAACAGCATTGGGCTCCACGCAAAGTATGTCACATTTGTGTGGAAGGGCTGAGACACTGGAAAGCCGGTAAGAAAAAAGAAATGCCCCTTGGAATATCAATGGTGTGGTGAGAGCCAAGTAACCACATTTCTACATTACTAAAGTTGATGGGTACATCTGAAAAATTAAATATAGGATAGTGTATCATAGTATTCCTCCAGCTATATGGCCTATTGCACATATGTTGATGTGGCAGTTCCTCTCCCCCACTATTTTGGAGAATGTTACATCAGATAGTGATGAAGAATACACATTTGAAGAAGGTGATGACTACACTCATGACAAAATCGAAAGCCCGTAGTTATTTACAGAGGAAAAGCTCAATGATTTGGTGAGAGATTTGAACAAGCCAAAGGATGCAACGAAACTACTTGGTTCCAGACTAAAAATGAAAAACCTTTTGTTAATGGGAACATTCTTCTCTTACTATCGTCACAGGGAAAACGAGTTGCTACAACTTTTTACTGAGAATGAATCAGTGGTGTTTTGCTATAATATTCCAAACTCGCTAAACTATTTTGAGATGGAGAGCAATCCCTCAGAGCGGAAGCTATTCATTGATTCCTCCAAAAGGATTTCAAAGCTGTCTTGCTACACAATGGAAATAAGTATTCATCCATTCCAGTGGCACATTCCATACAACTAAAGGAGACATATAAAAATGTAAAAACACTTTTGTTAAATAAAAAGTGGCGTGTGGAGATTTCAAAATTAATTATAGGCATGCTTTGAGGCCAGCAGGCAGGCTACACAAAAATGCTATGCTTCTTCTGTGAATGAGACATCAGAGCTAAGGAAAAGCAATGGATGGTTAAAAACTGGCCACAAAGGAGACGTTTGTTACCTGGATCCAAAAACATTCTGTACAAGCCCTTGATTGAACCTACAAAACTACTGCTATCACCTTCACCCATCAAACTGTGTTTGATGAAACAGCTCGTTAATTCTTTGCCTGCAGATGAACCATGTTTGCAGTATCTCAAAAAAATTCCCAAATATAACCAGTGAGACAATTAAAGCAGAGATATTTATTGGTTCAGATTATGAGAAATCCATGAACGAATTTCAAAAACAGGGTGAGCTTCAAGTGTGTTGTCGAAAATGTTTTGGGAAACACTAAGCATCCAAATTACAAAGTCATAGTTGATACCATGTTGCAAAACTTCAAAAAGCTTGGGTGCAACATGAATGTTAAAATTGACTTTCTTCACCCACAACTCGATTATTTCCCAGATTACCTTGGCAATCTAAATGAAGAGCACGGCGAAAAATTTCAACGGGACGTTAAAGAAATGGGGCAGAGGTACTAGGACGTGGTTAAATGTAAACATGATGGTGGATTACTACGGGACTGCAAGCAACTACTAAAAGCTGGAAGGACATCAAGGAAGTTTGAAAGGGAGCAAAAATACTTTAAAGCCATGGTAAGTGCATTAAAATATATATTTAGTCAATATGTATAACTACATGCTATCCATATCTTTTTTTATTGTTGTTCTAGTCATTCTGCCGAGGTCGACTTTGCCTTTCATCTTTTCGGGGTCGATAAGTTAAGTATCAGTTGTGTACTGGGGTCGATCTAATTGACTGACTTTCTCCCTCAAAATTTTGGGCCTTGTGCCTAAAGTAGAAAAGATTATTGTTCTAGTTATTTGTTCTTAATTTCATCATATTTTTAATCTAAAAGTCTGCTGCAAAATGGAATGAGTGACAAGAAAAATCATCGTATCTTTGGCAGTCATTTGTGCAAAATCTGTACGTATTGGGCAAAATCTAAAAACATATTTCAAATCAGCATTAAAAATTTGTTCGGAATCACCTATAAGTAGACAATCATCATTTACTTCATTTAAAAATGCAGACTTATGTTACTTTTGTGCATTCTTCTTACACCTCACATCCCATATCCCTTACAGCCACCCTATTCTCATAAGTTGCATTCCTTCCCCATTTTCTACTATCTCCTCTTCAAACTAAACAACTTATAACTACCACACTGTCTCAGATACCGACCTATCCACCTCTCCGCCCTCTGCATGCCTCCATGTTTTTACTCTCATACACTTCTACATACATCAGTACTCACCCTCCACCCCACCTTCATTATTTGATTCCCACTTGCAACCTAAATTATCTACTACTAACTACCGTTGCCTTGCCTACCAACTTACCCCCACTCTGTCAACCTCCCTCTATCATTTCTCATCTTTGCTACATACCCTAGTAATCTCCCTCTGCCAACAACCTAACTTCTTTCTTCGAATTTCACCTTAGCCACCCTAGAAGTATTTATGAATTAGACCTTCGCTCTTCCTCCAATAATTACCCTTCCCTTTCTCACTATTTCAACTTCCCATAGTTCTAAAGTCATTATCCCTAAGTTTCAACACATCTATTCACTAACACAGCAATTAACCAATCCCCAGTTAATATTCATTCCATTCCTCCCATTTATCTCTCAACTCTCTCCCTCTACCTCTACTTTCCTAATACCCTGATTGCTAATCCCTTCCATCTTCCTGAACGACTCTCTAATCTCCTTTCACCTTCCTTGCCTCAGTACTACTACCCACAAACCACGGAACCTCCTACTTCATCTCTCCAATGCTGCTTTTCTACATTTAAAAATTCTACCTTTAAACTTCACTGCATCATGATCTAAAATGTAAATATTTTTCTACCGTGATGGCTGAGGTCTTATTTATCCAATGTTTATTTGCTTCCATTACAGTCAGCATATTTTGGTGATCTAGACCAACCAACATGCTGGATCTCGGAACCTCCAGAAATAGAAAAGCAAAGCATAAGTTCTGGAATTTGATTTAAAAAAAAAAAACTTTGAAAGAGAATAACATCAACTGCACTTAGCATATTACAGAACAAGGAGGGAACATGTGGTGTTATGGGCTGTGACGAGCTATGTGTTGTGGTGGAGAGGGGTGAGGCAAACAGAGGTGAAGCCAGACCGGAAGGGCCAAACCGGAAGGGTCAGATCGGAAGTCGGCGACACGCGGTTGAAGGCTAGCACGTGGGGCCAGTGAGAAAACAGCGACG
>NC_068997.1:30927774-30930376 GCF_001194135.2 Octopus bimaculoides
CGACACGCGGTTGAAGGCTAGCACGTGGGGCCAGTGAGAAAACAGCGACGTTACGAGAAAGACGTGTTCTGATTAGGAGCGATCGTGTACCCCGCTGCGGTCAGCAAGGTAAGGTCCAACGCTTCATTCTGTCCTTTTGTTTCTTGTTGTCTTCTTCCTCCATCGCACCACAGAACATAAACAAATAAACAAACAAACCAATATTTAGGACGCTATACACTGTACCGCCAGAAATAATCAAAAGATCGCCCAAAGGAAGTATCATTTATCAATTCAGACAATGAAATCCAAAAACTGATAGCTGTAGTGGCTGTACCTGCTGACCGGTTTGCTTCAAATTTCATTGAAGATAACCATGTCTTAAATGAGATTGATCAGAGGAATGTACTACACATCCTTGACATCTGCAGACTGAATAGCAAAATAAGTTCATCACCACCACACACACCTCCATCCCCATATAATAAACATTCCTTCCTCTTTTTCCATCACCTTCCCCTCCTCCACACTAAATACACACAGAAACACCCGCATACCTCAATCAACCTTCGCTTTGGTCAAAACTGATAAACAAACCTCAAGCATCCATTAATGCTATATCGCCTGAAGAGATACCCACCGATACTACGATCTACACTGTAATCATCCTACGAATACGAACTGTGATCTTAAGAGGCATGTGATTTGTGGAAAGGTGCATAGCGTTGCATTAGAATATTTATAAATTCCACCTCTCAAGAAAAACAATATGGAGTCCAAAGTGATGGGGAGTGACTCTGGCTATTGTAACAGCCAGTACACTGTGGATTTCCCCCTCTTTACAGCACTCGCACGCAAAGCAATACCAACACTACCATCACCACCAGCAACAAAGTAAACCAAGAAATCACCACCATTGTTCCTGAAAAAGAGGAGGAAGAGAGAAAAGGAAAGCAAAAAAGAATAACACTGACATCACCACCACTATCACCACAAACAAATATAACGGCAACAGTTTCACCTCGGCGGTAAAGCAAACAAAAGACATTTTAAATTTAACAACAAAGGAATATAAAAAATATAAAGTTGTTAAAGAAGGAAGGAAACAACGTCTTCCTTAATACCCTTCAGGAATTAATTAAGGAGACCAATAAAAAACCAGTAATATACAAAGTTTTAAATATTAAGAAGAAAGGAGTAGTACGAGCTACCCAACAACTGTTGGAAATGGCGCTCAAAGCAATTTGAACTAATAAAACTTACGTGACAAGAGGAAAGCGCTTTAGCACGGTGGAACCGCGTTTTTATATTGAGCAGGAGGTAAGACAACGTTTCACTGTGTCCCTAAAAACGGAGGAATTGCTGCTCGTGCCGACATACTTTGGGCAGCGTGTTACAAAAATTGAAATTGAGGAGGTGCCCCTGAAATAAATATATGTTGGCTAGTGGCGGCTATCCTCTTTGATATAGAAGATACCGCTAAAATACTGGAGGTGCATAAATTGCACCAACAAAATTGGACGGGTTAGGGGTTGGAGCTCCTTGTTCAAATTGAACAAGAGACCCTAAATTCAATCCCTGGCTCAACAAATTTGCCGGACGGCACAAGACTGCACGTTACTGCAGGTGGCCGAGGTGCTACTTTTGTGGAAATGATTAGCACCTCAAGGTCGACTGCCTCAAATATAAGTAGATGTGTCGGACCATTCAATCGACAGCAGAAACGGGGTACCTTCAGAACAGCAGCAGCAGAAACCAACCTCATAATCACTGGAAACAATAACAGCGACGCCGCTTCCAGCCGTCACCAGGGCACCACCAACACCAACAGCCGGAGTACCACCAACACCATCACCAGCCGGATTACCTCTACCACCAGTAGCAGGAACACCACCAGTAGCAGTAACACCACCACCAACAGCTACTGTAGCAGTAACAGATGAACCAAAACAAAACCTAGTCCCAGAGAAAATCCCACTTCCCGACCCAAACAACTCAGACTGTTTGAGTACTGAGGTCGAGGGTGGGAGTGGTAAACAGGTCCCCACCAAAAAAAGAAAGAAAAGGACAATAGAAGAAAAAAGAAGGCGCAAACAAGAGGAATTTCCCAACAGTACCAACATGCACGCGCAACAACCAACAAAAAACACCACCTCCGCCCACAGTACCATCACAAACACTAACACAATGCACAACACAAACAGACTGGACAAATACCACCAACCTCACAACCATCAACACAGGCAATATAAAGCTTGTCACACACATCAGAAAAAGAAAAAAACAAATAACACAATAGAAGGCTTTGTCTTCCCAACACACAATGCACCACCACCACCACACATACAAATTTTCAAACTGAAACATGAAACCTACAACACATTGAAAATAAATTTTCCAAATGCTGTTGGGTCTTTCCAAAAGACTTTCTCTAAGAGACTGTATAAAAACCTCGTAGAAACGGCCACTTAAAAGACCAGGGGAACAGCCCTGCCAGACAACAATGGTAAGTAGAGCTCTTCTCCACCCTAATTTATTTTAACATGGTGATGCTCAAAATAATTTGTTTAAATGTCAGGGGCCTCGGGTCGGCTTCGAAACAAGGTCACCTTTTAAATGACTT
>NC_068997.1:30930576-30938746 GCF_001194135.2 Octopus bimaculoides
GGTCTTTCTGGATCCAAAAGGTAAGTTTGTGTTCCTAGATGTGAACAGCAGTGACGGCAGTGCTTTCAGTCTGGTGGCTGCCTATGCTCCGACAGAGGCAGGGTGGTCTGACTACTTCAAGCATCTGGAGGTTTTCCTGGGGACGTCTCAGACTTTAGTATTGGTAGGGGATTGGAACACTGTCTTAGATGGACGTTTCAATTGCGTGGGAGTATCTGATAGGAAATGGAGTGTGTCAGCCTCAAAAACTTGCTCAGACGTTTCCAATTGTCTGACAGGTACCGTCCATAGTACCTGAATGTGCCACTGTGAACTGCATCGGGTCATCTATATCGTATTTAGATAGGGCATTTTGTAGGTCAGCGGACAAGGATAGCATAGGGTGTGCATAATTTCACATGGTCGGTTTCACGGACCATAAATTTGTGATTTATATGATCGACTTAGATAGGCTTTATAGACAGGGTCCTGGTTACTGGAAGCTGAACACATCGTTAACGGCGTGTCAAGCTTAGTGAATTAATTAAGCGGGTGTTGACGGGGGCAATCATCAACAACAACAGTTGGTTTGCTCTTAAAAGGGAAATTAGGGTAGAATCAATTAGTTTTAGCTAGGCATTAGGGATAGAACGAAATAGAATAGAGGGTGATTCACTTAGAAAGTTAGATTAGGTGCAGAGGACAGTCATCTCAACCGACATGTTGGCGCTGAGGTTGGCCCTCGACCAATTTTTCGATGCCAAACATGAAGGCTGCATTGTCAGAGCTAAGGCACATTCACTAAGCGGAGAGAGAATGATTGGCCCGCGTGGCGGAAGCAAAAAGTGGCAATAAAGCCACTATTCAGTCTTTGGGGGACCAGAGTGGATGTGAGGTGTTCAAACCGAAATAGGTGTGTGCGGCTTTTCAGCAGCACTTGCTCGACTGTTCAGAACGAATAGTAGGACGGATAACAGGGCAGACTTCGGTGTGTACCTAGACGGCCTGCCACAACTTTCGGCAAGCGAGGCGGAATGCTGCGAAAGGCCAGTAACAGTAGCGGAGATGCAGAAAGTGATGAAGAGTTCCGTGGTGGAACGAACTACTGCTATCTCTAGCAGACGGATGTCCACTACTGAGGATGAACACAAATAGCTCGAAACCATTGATACATAGACACATCCGTACATACATAATACATACAGAATGATGATGACTATTCAAAAAACAGTTTTAGATTTAGTTAGTATGGTGAACACAAAATGCGCATATAAGTAGAAGTGGTGTTGCTTTTATATACTACAATAAACAGAATGGTCATTTTAACTGTTTTATGGAAAGACCGAGCTCTTTTTATTTACATGTAGCACAGCATTATGTGTACATTTGTGAAAATTAGATTTTGTATAAATTTATTACAAATTGGTATATTTTTTTAACAGAAATGTAGTCACCCTTGAATTATCCTGCCATAATGAAACAGTGAAATACATCAAGTGTCATTGAGATAATACATGTAATAGTTTAATAGTGCTCTATTGTAGATAAAATTCACTCTCAGCCATCAATGTCCGCGTTTTATGTTAATTCAATATCTGAAGAATTTTGAATAATGGAAAAAAAAGCAAAAAAAAAAACACAGAATGTGCACTGTAAAAGAAAGTAGATCTACTTTCTTGGATTGTTGAATTTTCGTTTTGTTCTATTGCTAGGGAATAACAACTGTTTGATATGTCTATTCATCATCATTTAAATACCAATTTTCTTTTAACGCTTTTCCTCAACTTTTGGGAATGCTAGAGTTTTTCTTAAAATATTAAAAAAAAATTTTAATTAGTTAATCTATCATTAGTATTATCTTAAGCCCATTAATTGAACTATTTAAATTAAACAGTATTTTTTCCATACTGAAGAGCTGCAAATGTTTTTCTCTTGTCAATAAAAACCAAATCCTGTTCTCAAAGCTGAAAGGATATTTTGATTCAAGCGGGATCTCAATAATTCTGCTGCTGTCATTGAAAGATCTAATTTACATACTAAGTCATTTAATTCAGTCTAGGTTAGCAGGTTATGCATAAGTTTAGTTCTCAGGGCTTCAAGATCATTAAAGACTTATTAATGATATAACAACATGCAATTCAGATCAATGATGCTCAGTTATAAATGTGAAGAACAAATTTGAGTAATTCATTTTCGATTTGTATCCTGCATTAAAAAATACAAAAATAGGAATTTTCAAGATGATTTCTTAGTTCTCAGCAGACCATTGGTCCAATAAAACTCATTCTCTTTCTTTTATTTTTGGTCCATTGCTTCAGATTTATATTCCAAGTTCAGTAGATGAAATAATCCATAGTTTTCTTTGATCATTTAACTTAATTAAAAATGCATGAAATATGGTCTTCTAATAAAGTCTATAACAAATTTCAGTTGTTTCGTTGTTTCAAATTATCCATAAATGTAATAGTAAATATTTGGGCTATCCTTGTACATTTTTGCTACTAATACTACCCATATTAGATTTATATTTCGCTACAACAAACAAACTGAAAAATACAGTATAAACCCAGTAATTGAGAAATAAAGAAAGGAAACTATGCTTGCAGTCATCAAGGTTAGTATTGTATAGAAATCAGCCTCCAAAACTAAGGTTCGTTTCAAACAGTTCTCTATTCCCAAATTCTCGAAGTATCTATGGGCCACTCTTTATAAGAAGGACTAATTTGAGTACAAAATACTTGAGTACAAAATACTCTCTGAATTTCATGGAATTTATCTGGAGAATATTTTCTTGGACTATATTGTATTAGTTGCTTTATTGTAATGATGGTATCTCATTACTATTAGCCTTTTACCTTACATTCTCATTTTCCAATTCTTTCACCATCATGTAGCAATTGTTTGTGGTTTTTCTAATTTATACGAAATTAACTTTAAGTTATTAATTCCTTAATTGTCTTAGGGTTGTTTATTATTGTCTAAATTGTCCAAATACTTTAGAATAAAAAAATAATATTTAAATTCTTTAAGAATCAGATATCCAAAGGTTTGGTGGTATAGTAAGGTTTCGAAATATGATGAATAAAAGTTATCTGGAAATGTCTGTCTACTTACTCATTATTCTTCACTCTTCTTCCACGCTAGAAAATAAAACAGAATCATGCTAACTGCTGAAAGAATAGCTATTAAAAACAAGGGTTTAACAGAATATAAGTTTAAAGGAGAGAATATAGAAGTAACAGTAGCAAGCAAGAGACAAAGAAGAATAACCACATCTAAAAATCCCAACAACACACAAATATAGATACAGAAAAATTCATTTACAAAAAAACATAAACATCATTTATTTTCAGTTTAGTTGTAGATGTGCGATCATATTTAGTATCAT
The DNA here is from genome assembly GCF_001194135.2 of Octopus bimaculoides. Taxonomy (NCBI): domain Eukaryota; kingdom Metazoa; phylum Mollusca; class Cephalopoda; order Octopoda; family Octopodidae; genus Octopus; species Octopus bimaculoides. Next base: position 30,933,944 of record NC_068997.1, read on the forward strand.
TGCTTTCAAAGATTATTACTTTCAAATATCTGCAATCATATTTATGATTATTTTATTTTTGTATGATTCAGTATCTGGTTGTTTTAGACATAATCCCAAATCACTGAGGGAAATAAGATCATTAAATGTAATAGGAAACACAGGCTATATAATATACATGGATAGTAAAGATCCTGATATAATCAAAGACTCTACCTACCAAAGTTTAAAGAAGATAAAAATTAAAGGTTTTAAAGAGTTTTATAAATTATGGAGAATGTTTTAAAATTTGTGATTAACAAACAAATATTAATTAATGTAAGTTCATTTGGAAACATCTATGTTATTTGTTCAGGACATTTGAAGTAACACAAATATGTATCACTCGGTTATACATTTTTTCCGTTTGAAAAATGAACATGTTGGCGTAGGAGTGGCTGTGTGGTAAGTAGTTTGCTTACCAACCACATGGTCCCGGGTTCAGTCCCATTGCGCGGCATCTTGGGCAAGTGTCTTCTACTATAGCCTCGGGTCGACCAAAGCCTTGTGAGTGGATTTGGTAGACGGAAACTGAAAGAAGCCCGTCGTATATATGTATATATATATATATGTATGTGTGTGTGTATGTTTGTATGTATGTGTTTGTCCCCCCAACATCGCTTGACAACCGATGCTGGTGTGTTTATGTCCCCGTAACTTAGCGGTTCGGCAAAATATATCGATAGAATAAGTACTAGGCTTCTAAAGAATAAGTCCTGGGGTCGATTTGCTCGACTAAAAGGTGGTGCTCCAGCATGGCCACAGTCAAAAGACTAAAACGAGTAAAAGAGTATGTTTATACAATATTTTACATCAAGTTTGTACTACGTTTGCAAGAGTAATGCATTTCAAACTGGAACTAAGTTCTTGGCTTTACCAATCTATCCATGACTGCATGTATTTTGCATAATTATTATAGACTTATGAAGTGCAATACAAATGCTTGCTTCAGAGATACACCTTTTGAGACACTGGCTCAAGGTATGGGTTCTAGTGACATAAACATTTACTTTCTCAGAAGATCAACATTATTTGAGTACATCCTGCAAACAAACTGAATCACAACTACTTTCAGTCGAGGTGATATAATATATGGAATGTTAGCAGCAGATCTGAGTTCTTCAGTAAGAGGTAGAACTGTTCTCTGTAATGAATTATTATTGGTTTATCTTAAACTTGAAAGACGTGCTGTTTTGATCCAGAAAAGGCATAGTATGCTGTCGTCCCAAACGCCATGTGATGTAACTGAAGGAATGAATTCATTTTGATTTCTTTCTTTTTAGTTTGAAAGAAAGATTTTTGCTTTTGTTCAAATGTGTGTATGTGTGCGTGTGTGTGCTTGCACGCGTACATGTCTAATTTTTAAAGTCACGTGGTTTGGTATGAGTAAATTTAATTTAAAAACAAAAAGAGTAAAATACTCTGAGAACCTTATCACAAATAAAAGGAGGAAAATCTTTCTACTTATAAATCAATGAAACAATATTAATAAAGACCAAACTACGAAATAGCAACAGAAATAAGAATAGAAACATGTGGAAAACCCAACAGTGATTTATGTTTAAATCTATCAGAAAGATGAGATATACGTTTTTTGAAAATAAAAGCAGGTCTTCAAAATAAAAGCAAAATGATTTCTTTGTGCGTTCGAAAGAAATTTATTCAACACACCCAGAATGTATAGCAAACTACATAGGACAATTAAAGACAATGTGTGACCCTGCAGACAATGTGTGACCCTTAAGACAATGTGTGACCCTGCATACATCGCAAATTCTCAAATATTGGAGTACAAAAAAATAAAGCTCATAGTGAAGATAGACACAAGCACGAGTTAGAAAGGACCACATTTTAAGATCTCTTTTATCAGTTTGTCGATGTCATATCAAAACAGGAACACATTAGGAAATAAATAACATTCTTAACGAAATACCAACAACTGCACAACCATTGTAGTAAAATATCAGTCATTAGTGTTACTTGGATTCAAGCATATAGGAAAAGCCCGATGTGGGAGTGGAATACCAAAGCCTCATATAACTTCTTAAGTATTCTTAAATATCTGATAGACATTGCTTCGATATCCTGAATACGCTCTTGTGAACCTGGTCAAATCACAGTGGATCATGCCGGTCATATTTAGAGAGGGTTTACATCAGGGTAGTAAATGACCATGATATGAATTGTTCACAGATTCAGATAGCTGGCTTCCCAAAACACAAATTCAGGAACTTTAGAGTCAACCTAGAAAAGGCGAATATACAAGTGCAGGATTATTGGACAATGAACGAGTCGTTCTCAGCGTGGAATGATATCAGGGATTGAATTAGTATACTAGTCAAACAGGAATTAACAGTAGCTATCATCAATGACATGTGGTGGGTTCCACTAAAAAGGAAAGCCAGAGTGGCATCTGTTAGTTTAGACAAACTAATTAGTAACTTAGAATAGGCAAAAAAAAAAGTGAAATCACAAGTGTCAGGCTAGCGGCGAGAATGGCCCTCAAACATTTCATCGACTCAAAGCATGAAGGATGTATTGTCAGAGCTAGGATGTGTGCACAGAAACATAAAGTCTCAAAAGCTTAGGTTGGGCCCTTGTGGAGAAGACACAGCATGGTAACAAAGCTAAAATTTGGTTGGTCTGGTTTGCGACGCCTATTCGGCATTGAAAACCATGTGTAATATTGCAAGTAACCAATTGCGGTAGAGGAAGTGGAAGATGTTCTGAGCTGCAAAATAACAAGGACTGAAATAGTTTGTCTTGTGAGCTAGATTTTCACATGCAAGACGTTTTTCTTCATGTCTTAGCAGCTGTCTACTACAGCTTGCAGCAAATTGGATGTAATTCCAACCGAGTGAGCCTGGAAGTGATGAGCAAGAATTTGAACAATAGGAATGTGATTGACAATTTCAGGCCCGTAATTTATCTTAACACTGAGTTAAAATTTTTTAGCTGAGGTACTCGCTAAGAAGCTGGCACTTGGTAGTGTAATCAGAGAAGGGCAAACCGGTGCAAGCCCAGGCAGATATTTGCAGGTTTCCTCTGCTTCAGGAGATTTTTGTCATTTTTCTCTTCACCTCAGCTCTTGAAACACTGCTTCTGATTATTTCTGAATAACCTGTTTTGCAGGAACTGCAATATGCGCTCAGTGTAGCGTTGCACCTTCAATGCTTTTGACTGATCATATTGTTTTTGGGTGTGAATAATAGGTTTTTTTATTTTTATTTTTATTATATAATTGTTCGCCATTTTGTAGTTTGAGGTAAATTTCTACTGCATCACCTGCTATACTTCTAATGCTGGAGATGTACTACGGTGTCAGCTGCTCACTACCAGTGACCTAAGGTAACACATCTTATTTTTCGAGCACCTTCCGGCGTATTCCAGCAGTTCCAAGCAGTGCTGTTTTCTGAAAGTGCTCCACCCTTATTGCAGCCCCTATTTGTTGAGCACTATTTTCATCTACTGGGTTGCTCAGGTAGTAACACTACATGAACACAGCATTAATTTGCTTACTCCATCTATGCCGTGTGAGGTGGTCCCTTTCCAGAATCTCTAAGCCCGCCGGGTGTACCACTGTCACCATCAATGGCTTCAGTTTCATTACCACCGTTATTCACAATATTTTGTTTATTCATTGTGACTCTTACGAGGTAGTGATTATCAGGTTGCGCAATTACCAGTGTTTTTATTGTGACACCTTCACTAGATGTATCATTAATCAGGACATGGGTAGACTCGGGGAGACTCTACCCACTCCTTTCATTATCATTATTATTATCATCACTAATATCAATGGTATTATTATTTGGGCCTCAGATTCCTGTGCTATCAAATTATTATTATTATTATTTATGTTTATCACAGGTTTTGTTGGACATCCTAGAGTCTTACATACGTAGCGGGCTTGCTACCTGCAGCCTACGGTACTATGCTATCTATTCTTTTCAGCTAATACTTTCCTGATTGTTCTGGCCGTGCCAACGCGGCAAATCTTTTGTAACAGTTCTACTGGGCACTCTTTTCATAAATTATCATCATCATCATCATCATCATTATTAGGGAATAAGATATTTAGAGTTGTGAAACGTATGCTGAGAGATACAAGGTTAAGTATGAAAGTGAAAAGAAGTGTGTATGAGGGTATGATTGTGCCGACAATGTTATATGGTGCAGAGATGTGGGGGATGAGTGAAGTGGAAAGGAGGCGACTAGATGTGATTGAGATGAGATGTCTAAGTACTAGGGTGAGTGTGACACGGATGGACAGGATGAGGTGTGAAGGTGAGAAGGAATGAGAGATTAAGAACCAAAATGGCTAGACGACTGTTCAGGTGGTTTGGCCACACACTAAGGATTGATGAGGAGCGGATGGTAAGAAGGGTGATGAAGACAGAAGTGGTAGGCAGCAGAACCAGAGGCAGACCTTTGTGTGGATGGATGGATGAACTGAGGAAAGCTTTGGTGGTTAGGGGTGTTAGAGTGAGTGAGGCAAGAGTGTATATAAATGATAGGAAAGCTTGGAGAGTGTTTGTGAACAAATGAGTGAATCTGATGTTGCTCAAGGGGTATGGAACCAGCATGATGCGGCAGGGGTAAACCAGCATATGCTGTCGCTGCTGATATTGGGGGTTGAGTTCTGTGCCTTCACTCGAACACAGAACGGGACTCACCTCTTTGAGGTGGGAAATGAATGGGATGCCTGGTGTGAGTCTTGTTGTGGCTACCCCTGCTAAAAAATGGGGAATAGGCCTGGGTATATATATATATATATATATATAT
>NC_068997.1:30939608-30943121 GCF_001194135.2 Octopus bimaculoides
TAAGACTGCTTTTTGTAAGAGATTAATCTTGCATGAGATTTACGGTTGCCTTAAGGAGTTTTAAGTTTCGATAGGATTGCGTCCAGCGCTCCGATCCCCACTGGTATCACTTTTACATTACCCTCTCACACTCCATACAGTCTTGCCATTTCCACTTTAAATTCGGAGTACTTGGTGATTTTTTCAACCTCTTTACTCACAACATACATGTCATTTGGTATTATTGGTAGCGCAGATTAGAGCCTCTGTTTCCGGTTTTAAATCACTTTTAGTCATCCACAGCCATTTTTTTCTCCGTCTGTCTTATTTTTAACATCCTTATGAAATTGGTCATGCATTCTTTTCTTTACCCACCTATTTTCAGTTTCATTCGTTTTCATTTTCTTGTACAGTGCTTTATCTTTGCGATCTTTCTTACACACGCCTGACTTTCTTACTTTTAATAATAGCGGTTCTGTGACATTTTTTACATACCATGCTACGTTGTTTTCTTCAGCCCTAATTCTGTGTTCTCATCCAATAAGTACTCTTCCTCCACTTTTTCTTGGTGCATACAGTCTGTCTGTGTCACTATTTGGGGTGGAGTGCCCCCATATCTAGTTAGCAACTTCCTTGTCTTTCTGTCTAGGCTGTTTAGTTCGTCTAGTGTCCATGCGATTACCCCTGCTCCATATCCAAGGAGTAAAATCACCCAGGTGTTGACAGCTTCGATCTTATTCCGTCCGTTTAATTTCGACTGCGCAAGTACTCCACCTTAAATTTTTCTGTCATTTCTTTCTCCATCAATTTATCCATTTCCAAAATCTCCAAGTACTTATATCCCGTCTATCTGCTTCATAACCTCCCCGACGGTATTTTTAGCCCGTCTATACATTTGATTTTGCCTCTCTTCAAAACTAACTCACCACACTTTCTCAGTCCAAACTCCATTCTGATATCAGCACTGAAAGTATACAACGTATCAATGAGGGAACTGAATTGGGCTTCACCTTTACCATACAGTTTGAGGTTATCCATGAATAACAAATGGTGGACTTTTTGTTGGAGGCTTTTGAATACATACCCAGGTTTTGCTTTCCTCAGAATCAGTGTTAGTGGTATCAAGCAAAGTACAAAGATCAGTGGGGACAGGCAGTCCACTTGGAAGATGCCCCTCCTAATTTCCACTGTCCCTAAACTTCTTCCGTATGCTGTCAGGTCTGTCTTCCAATTCGCCATACATTCCAAGTAATCGCTCAACATTCGATGCAATACCAAATAGGTTCATACACACCATAATCCAAGAATGTGGGATCATATCGTACGCCTTACGATAGTCGATCCATGACAAGTTACTTTTACTTCTCTTGTAGTCTCTACGAACAGTTTTATCTATCAGGAGTTGATCATTTGTACCTCTGCACTTACTTTTGCAATCTTTCTGCTCATGTGTCAGAACTCCATTTTTTTCCAGATATTCGTACATTGATTCTGCGAGCATTCCAGTCAATAACTTCCACATAAGTGGCAAAGAGGATTTTGGTCTGTAATTGTCTACCGTATTGCCTTTTTCAATGTTTTTCAAGTACAGCACTGTCCTACCCAATATCAACTACTCTGGTGTTACTTGGTCGGCATTTAACAAGGTGTTGAGTTGCGCAGCTATTCGTGATCCAGTGGCCGTGATCTCATCTCATCCCAGGGCCTTCCAGTTGCTCATTTTTTGCTTGATTTCTTTCACTTCCCTTATTAAAATGACTAGTTCTGCCTGTTTTGGAAGACAACTGTTTGTTTCAGTTCTTGCAATCATTCAGCATCCTTCTTGTGCTCCTAGTCTTTGCTCCAGATGTCACTGCAAAACCTTTGACTTACTTCCATTGTTATCTGGTATCAACTTTTCATCTGTACACTCTCCATTTATTTCTTTATAGAATCTCTTCTGATCTACTCTGAATAACCTATTCAGGTGGTAACCCTTCATTCTTTGGTTGTGTGGTACTATCTTTGCTACGAGGCGCTGTTTCAGTTCCTCCATTACTACTTTCAGACCCTTTCTTTCACTATTACACTTCCTTTTCAGTGCCCTGTATTTTTGTTTGCTTTTAAGCTCCCCGTCCTCTTTTCGGTCTAACACAGAGATTTCCTTCGAGAGTATTCTTCTTTTTCACCGTGGATCTTTTCTTTTGTCATTCCCATTATGTTTCTTTTTCTTGACATCAACACCCACGTATTCTGCTACAACAATACTTGCAGCGTTGATAAAATTATTTGTTTCTGTGATATTTGTTCTGATATAGTTTAGAATTTCATTGACATTTTTCGTTTCTTGGTTCAATTTCCATCGATCATTGTTTTTAAGGTTGCAAATAATATCGCTATAGTTCTCCTGTTGTCTTACCTTTATTCTGTCATAGATTTCCTGTTATTCATTTGTGATGTCGCTATTAGTTTTGTTGTCTTCTTTTAGATCATCTCTATGTCCCCCATCAAGTAAGCTACCACTGCTCCTTTCCTGTGCTATGAGATTACTCTTCTTAGTAAGAACTGTATTTTCATCGTTATCTCTGCTGCTATTTTCCAATACACGTCTTTTGATAGCTTTGAGCTCTACTTCTGCGAACCAACGATTTTTTATTATTGCTCTAATTTGATCACATAGTCTCTGTTCCGTGAGTTCAAACAATCCCTTTTCTCTCCATGATCATACATAAATTCTCGGTAATCCCTAATTTGAGCACCATTTTCATCTGCTGGGCTGCTCAAGTAGTAACACTCCAAGACCACAGCATTAGTTTGCTTGCTCCGTCTACGCCGTGTGTGGTGATCCCTTTCTGGATATCGACATGCTGGAGCCGGACAAGAATCTCTGAGCCTGCTGGGTGTACCACTGTCACCATCATTGGCTTCAGTTTCATTACCACCGTTATTCACAATATTTTGTTTCTTCATTGTCACCCATATGAGGTAGCGATTATCAGGTTGCGCAATTACCAGTGTTTTTATTGTGACACCATCACTAGATGTATCATTAATCAGTCCATGGGGTTGGGGGACTCCACGAGTTTCCTTTCATTATTATTATTTGTGGAAGGAGCGTGTCTGCCTATGCCGACGACGTTACCGTGATGGTGTCGAGCCACAGGCATATCGACCTGATTGGCGAGACACTAAACGAGTATGAAGCGAAAATTAACGCGGAAAAGTCAATGGGCTTGCAACTAGGCACCTGGAGGGGCAAGACCATGCCGTCCAACAGCGTCGTAGGGCGCTGGACAGACGGACCCGTTAAACTGCTCGGGGTCTGGTTCGGTCCGGACCTCTAGTTGGAGATAAACTGGGAAGAAGTGACGAACAGGGTGGCCAACCTCACCCAGAAATGGGCTGAGAGGAAGCTCTCCATGAAAGGTCGAGCGGAGGTGGCGAATGCGTACATCGCATCCGTCATCTATTACCGTTTGACCGTCGTCCCTTGTCCCGACCGCTGGTTAACCAAGATAGTACGCTTGCTCTTCAACTTTTTGTGAAAGGGTCAGG
>NC_068997.1:30943580-30943898 GCF_001194135.2 Octopus bimaculoides
GCTGAACGGAGGCCTTGGCATGCCGTGGTTGCTGATGCGCAAACATGCGCTCAGGCTACGACATCTCAAGCGTTTCGTGGACGGTGAACAGGTGTGGTCGCCTTTCGTCAGACGCAAATTTCCGCAGCTCGTTTCTTTAATAGAGCTGCAATCCTGGATCAAACGTAAACCGAGAAAGGGCGCTTGGCACCTCGAGTGCCGCCAAGCTCTCACCGCCCTCAGTCAGGCGGGCAGTGCGATCGGTAGTAGCTCCACTCTAGCGTTCTATAGAGGGTTAGTGGGAGAAAAGTGCGACGACGTTCTCGGGGAAACTCTAGG
>NC_068997.1:30944465-30946011 GCF_001194135.2 Octopus bimaculoides
CTTTCTTAGTTTTTCTGACCAGGCTCCCGTGGTTTTATGGGTTTTTCCACGTGTAACCTTTCCTTTTTCGAAGCGCCTCCCCCTTTGGGAGTTCTACTTATTTATTTATCTATTTATTTATTATATCTTTTCTCCATTTTCTTCCTCTGTTTAGACGAACTTTCCTACCTTTTCGGACAAAACCTTTTGTAACCTTCGTCCTGTCTTTGTCCTTACATGTCTTTAATTGATATTAGCCCTTGTGGCCAATAAAACGAATTAATTATTATTATTATTATCATCACTGATATCACTGATATTATTGTTTTTCTCTGTAGTAGCCACAATAGTGGCAGCAACAGCACGAGTAGCAGGGGTGGGGGTAGTGGTAAGGGTGATAGTTGGGCCTCACATTCCTGTGCTATCATAATAGTAGTAATTGTAGTATTAGCAGCTGCAGCTTATTATTATTTTTATTTTTACTATTAACACCATCACCACCACTACCTTTGTTATTATTGGTATTACTACTTCCATTTATTATTAATAAATTTTACTAAATGTTCTTTATTTTCAACTTTTGACTTGAGATAATCACAGATATGTGATTGTTGAAGGGAATAGTTGGGTAGGAGTGTGGTGAATAGATCGTGTTCTACAGGACTATAAATAGATTCGGCAGACGGTGGGGAGGTCAGCCATAGAGACAAACGGAAATTTCGCACCCTTTGGGTTAGCAGCGGTCAAATATGTTTACTACTACCAGTGACCACTGAGAGCGCTCCTTCGACCTTGAATAGAAGCAATTCAGCCTGTTCTGTTTGTAATGACTGGTAGAAAAAAAACCCAATAATATACATACACATACACACACACACATGCACACTCACACACACACGCACACACACACACATACACACAGACACACACACACACACACACACACACACACACACATATATATATACTGATATTCATGTCGTTGAATCTTTGAATTTCTGAATCCAACTGTGTTGTGACAATAAAAGGTGTGCTTACATATATTAAAATTTTAAAGTTTTCTTGTGATGTTCGTTTGCCTGTCCAGTTGGAGAATACAGTAAGACTTTTGCAATGAAAAGGATGTTTACATTTTCGAATACTCAGCGGGAGTCAAAGAGAAAAGAAAAGGAGTTGTAGATAGTAAAGTTTTGTATGACCGCACAGAGAGAAATGGTATTGTTCTTAGAATAATAATGAGTATGATGTTTACATTTTCGAATACTCAGGGAGAAAAGAAAGGATAGGTATACACAGTATGTTATGTTTCCCTCGGACTGACTCGCAGAGATAACATAACGAGTTATACAGTTTAATTATTACATTTATTGTTCAATTACATACAAAGAACGCACTCACCCAATGTTCGTTATGAATAAACAAAAGTCATGTCCGCCATATATATATCAATGACATTTTACTACGACAGTCCCACAAGACAACAACAATGAAACAATGAACTCAGACGAACCACATGACACACGGAACGTCAGACGAATTACATATCTAACAGTCCATATAACACAGT
>NC_068997.1:30949960-30950802 GCF_001194135.2 Octopus bimaculoides
GTATGTTATGTTTCCCTCGGACTGACTCGCAGAGATAACATAACGAGTTATACAGTTTAATTATTACATTTATTGTTCAATTACATACAAAGAACGCACTCACCCAATGTTCGTTATGAATAAACAAAAGTCATGTCCGCCATATATATATCAATGACATTTTACTACGACAGTCCCACAAGACAACAACAATGAAACAATGAACTCAGACGAACCACATGACACACGGAACGTCAGACGAATTACATATCTAACAGTCCATATAACACAGTAGTTGTAGATATTAAAGTTGTTGTTTTTTAAAGCTGATCGTTTGTGTGTTCGGAAGCTGTAGGTATGTAAATTTCCTAACTTATTTTATTTTGAGGAAGACTTAAAATATTCACAGGAAAAAGTAGATATTCCAGTCTTTGGGAATAGTAGGAGGATGATTTTTTTGAATTTCTGAATTTCTTTTTCTTTTGGAATTTTTCTTTTCTTTTTCAAGGTTTTGCTGTGGTTTACAGTTTTGTAGTTGTTGTAGTTGTACATTATGTATATATTGGCAGGTGCTTACCTCCCTAATTTTTTATCGTTCATTTAATTGTGTTGTTACAATAAAAGGCATGTCTACATATTCTGTTAGTCAGGGCAGAAGGAATGATAAAATGTTCACACAAAATTGGAGATATTAAAGTTTCTAAGTTTTTTGAGGTGTTCGTTTTCATGTCCGTTCAGAGTCGACGGTGGTGTTTTTTGCAATAAAATGTATGTTTGTATTTTGGAATTTTCAGGGGAAAAGGAATAGAAAAAAACGGGAGGTAAAATGTTTTCATAGAAAAGTTTTGATATTAGGGTTTTTA
>NC_068997.1:30950812-30955362 GCF_001194135.2 Octopus bimaculoides
AATTTCTGAATTTCTTTTTCTTTTGGAATTTTTCTTTTCTTTTTCAAGGTTTTGCTGTGGTTTACAGTTTTGTAGTTGTTGTAGTTGTACATTATGTATATATTGGCAGGTGCTTACCTCCCTAATTTTTTATCGTTCATTTAATTGTGTTGTTACAATAAAAGGCATGTCTACATATTCTGTTAGTCAGGGCAGAAGGAATGATAAAATGTTCACACAAAATTGGAGATATTAAAGTTTTTAAAGCCGATCATCTGTGTGTTCGAAATCTGTAAAATATTTAAGTTCCTTAACTTATTTTGAGGGAAATTCAAAATACTCACTGGAAACTTTAGATATTCCAGTCTTTTAGAGTTATTTTTCAGTTATCCTGCTGGGTTGTATATATATATTAATAAATCTCAGGGTAGCAAAAATATTTAGAAATTCTTTTTGCTACCAGTGGTCGTGAGAAGAAAATTAGTCAATAGACTATATATTATTCATATGAATACATGCAGTGTACATTTAAACACATAAGAGAGATGTCCATAATAGGACATCTAACCCGCTAGAAGGAGCAATCAAACTCCAAACCACAATTAGGGATAATTTCGAAAGGGAATGAAAAATAAAAACATTTATCATCTATTTCCCGAACCAAGGTTTCAAGCTATTTTCAGCAAAATAAAATAATTTGCTAGGCCAGCTATCATCAGCAGGAAAGCAAACATTAACATATAAATACGAGGCAATACATAGAAACATGCCTCGTGCTTATATGTTATAATTTTTCATATCTACCGCGCATGTGCAGTTGTCTTATTGGCAGAAAATACAAAAAAATGCCGATTTTCTTCCAGAAATTAGCCAAATTAGCTATAGACCTTAATGGTCGTAAAAATACTATATCAGTATATGGACTAAAAAGACCGTCAGAGAGAAAACTGTCCCTATTCCGACTGCAGACGACACACACAGCATTACGAACACGGCCCGCGCACACTCACCTTCACATTCCATGACTACCACTGAGATCAATCAGGTACCGGACAAGGATTCTGAATTATTTTTCCGGTTTTTACTTAATTTTTGAGAGCGGTAGGGTTCATGTCTTGTAATCTTCTTTGTGAGAGCACTCGAGTTTATTTCAAATATTCTCATTTTAAATATCATCTCCGGCTAATCATTGAGATGACGTTGGTGTTGCCTTGGCAGAGGTTTACACTCTCTGAATGATGATGATGATGATGATGATGATGATGATCATCATCATCATCATCATCATCATCATCATCCTCATCATCATCATCATCATTATTATTGAGTGAGAGGGCAGTGCATGCCATCAAAGTGACACTGGGGAACAAATATATGAAGCCCAATACACCCATCATGACTACCCGCCTGATAAGGGTACACTAGGCATATGCATCACATATGTGTGCAACATGGTGAGCTCATGTCAAGATAAACAGCGCATGTCCTTGTAGGTGGGACCCAGTTAGAATTTTCTTCAGGTCGAGTAGCCCATCCCACTCAAAAGGTCCCTGAATTAGATTTTTTAAGGATGACGAACAAAACGCCCATGTTAACAGAGGTGAATTATTCAAACCTCTAAGAATTCCTCCTAACACATAGCCATGATTCTCCCACACTACCTCTGATCGAGATCAGAGATGCACATATTGTCAACCACTAAGGGACATGCTCAACTGGTTACGGTCAAGCAACTGACAAGCAAATCTGTGGTAATGAGCAGAATATTTGCTGTAGCCCATCTTTTATACCAAAACAAAACAATGTACAAGTTAACACTTCCAATCAGATAAAATCAGAAGCTATGAGAGCCACTGCCTGGTACTGCATCAGGGCATTATTATTATTATTATTATTATTATTATTATTATTATTATTATTATTATTATTATTATTCCTAAGGAAGTGAGCTGGGCACATAGTTAGCATGCTGGACGAAATGCTTGACGGTATTTTGCCCGTCGCAATAAACAGACTTTAATATATCGGTCTTTTACAGCAATATCCTGTTTATTAGCTTCGATCATCCGGTCTGAATGTACAGGCAAGTCCCAAAGAATCATTACATTTTCTCCTTCAGTCTAGGGGGTCATGATTATACCGCTTGTCAACAGCTTTTATTTTATAATAGGGTGAAGGGTAAAGACCCTACCTTCGGTCACGAATCACCATACAATTGCACCTAGAAAGTTCCCCTCTGAGGCACAAGTCCGCGCAAGGCTTTTTGTAGAAGACCAGCACACCAGTCTCACACCATGTATATCCGTCTCCCGTCGCCACCTCAGCGTCATTGTCCAAGGGAAAGGCAAAAGTTGATACAGTTTGTCACCAGTTATGTTGGAACTCATTTCTACAGCTGGGGGAACTAGACGAACACGAAATAAAGTGTCTTACTCAGGAACACAACTCACCACTGGGTTGTCCGAGAATCTACCTCATTACGTCACGATTGTAAGTCCGACGCTCTAACCACTGAACCATACCCACATATTAACTTGTGTAGATATTCGTCAACTCTGTCATGTCTTGATACACTTCGCGTTCTAAAACTTTACACGAAGAGATTATGTGGTCCACTATTTGAATCTCCTCATTGCAGAAACGGCACTTTGGTTCTACTCCCTTTTTCATCACATTCGCTTGATTGTTCTGGATCAAAATGCTTTGATCTTAAGCAGTTAAGATGAAGCCTTTGCTTTCTGTCTTCTGTCCTGAACTTTGTAGCCACTGATGGCTTTTAGTCAACATCAGCCTGTTGGCTACGGGTCATATATCTGTTATGCAGAGGTTTTTGCTTCCACCTACCAGCCAATTGTTCCAGCAATTTTTTTTTATCATTAAATGTATTTTATTTGCAACAACAGTCGCCGCCCTTCCCTCACACTGTTCAGCCTTGGTATCATTCGTGATTTCAATAACATATTTGTTTGCTCTACTTTAAGATAAAATGGAACTTCTTACGCCTACTGTGATTTTCAAAGAGTTTTGGCATCCAGTCATTAGTTGTTTCTAGATATTTAACCAATCCAATTTTGGTGGTTTTGTTAGAAAGTTGAAACTGGATCAGGCTTCAACCACCTTAGGCTCTAGAAAGGTAAAGAATTCAACGTATGTCAATGGGTGGTGCATTTTATTACAAGTCATCAGTCACAAATTTTTCAATCAATTTTCTTTGTCTCACTGATATTCTAGTTCAAGAGGTTTATAGCTAACACCTTGTTACGTGCATTTAGTTCAGATTTTAGAACCACTCGTACTCTCCAATAACATTCCTTCCTGCTCTTCTCTTTCATGTTGGAAATTCTTGATACACAGTGACATATTATGCTTCAGGAAATTTGAAATTACGGGGAAAATTTTGAAGATTCCCAGCGATTTCACGATCCATGAATGCGATATACTGTCAACAAAAGCCGTTATGCAATCAAGCCATGCAGAACCTATATTTCTTCACTTGTTGTGACAGTTCGCAAGGATCATGCTCTTAATTAGGAGTTGAACTTTGCATCCATAGCAACCAGGTTGATTTAAATCTTGTTCAGTGGGGAAAACATCGTTCTATTCCATAAATACATGTTTTCTCCATGAGGATGAAGGTTAAAATTTCATAAGTAGCGGGTAAACAAGTCATCGGCCGATAGTATTTTTGATCTTTGGATTCATTATTCTTTGGAAGTAGGTAAGTAATATCAATTGCTAACCAACCGGGTATTTTCTTAAGATCTCTTATAATCTCATTGAACAGCTGCGCTAACTCTTCGTTTGCACACGGGAATAATGCAAGCCGGATATTTGACACTTTACAAGGCGAATTCCACTTATGAGCCTTCGTGAATGTCATCCTTAGGACTGTTATTGTGATGTCTTCCCATGCTTGTTCTGATAAATTTCGGTAGGATCCTTCTGATATATATATATATATATATATATATACAGGAAGTTAGCAACGAGTGAGACAGGTAATCTCGTTTATTTCCTGTTAACGAACGAGACGGGTAATCTCGTTGACTTCTTATTAAAAGGAGAAAAATGAAAATCCAGCGAAAAGAGTTTAGAATACAGCAACAGCATTGCGTGGATAGTAAAAAATACGAGAGAGAGCTGCAAGCGGATTGGACAGTTTACAACATAACTTTGAACAATCGAATACTGGACATAAAATTCTTTGGATATTAACTTATTTGCAAATGGATCGCTAAAATATCAAATATATCCTTTAATTGACTTATATAAAATACATTTTTGTTACATAATTTCATCCTCGAATGTTAATTCACTGATTTTACAATTCTGTTGTTACGTTCAGAAGTTCACTCCTTTTTATACCAAAGAATTTGTCTGATCATAACAAACTGGGGGCTCGTCCAGGAATCCCATAAAACAACTTTACTACTCACCTCTGAACTGATCGATATGAGTTTAAAAACAAATTTTTTTCAGAGAATTATTCAAAAGTTATATACAAAATTTCCACTGCTGAAAAATATATATACCTGTATAATTTTGTACCAACATTCAAAATTCTTCTTGTG
>NC_068997.1:30955539-30960474 GCF_001194135.2 Octopus bimaculoides
TGATGAAGAAATTTTTGAAGATTCAGCTTTGTCATTGTTGAACTCAGAGGAAACAGAAGAGTTTGAGTTGAGGAAATTAGAATTAGAATTTCAAAAAGCAATAAAAGAAATGGAAACTCAAAAAGAACTAAAATCAAAAGAAATGAGTTACAGAGTAGGATGTTGAACACTCCTCGTGATCAGAAAGATTTTGATGTAGCTAAAAATTGTAGACTTGTGCCTCAATTTAGAGAAAAAGATGCTGATAAATCTTTCCTTCATTTTTAAAAGGTGGCAATAAATTTGAGATGGCCCGTGGAGAATTGGACAATGTTAATACAAAGTGTTTTAAAAGGCAGGGCTCAGGATGTCTATTCGGTTTTATCGAACAAAGCAAGTTTGAATTATGAGGGGTGGCCAAACAGGCTATTCTAAAAGCTTATGTCCTTGATTGAAGCATATAGACAAAAATTTAGACAGTCCAGGAAAAGAAGTGAGAATACTTATGCAGAATTTGCTAGAGAGAAGGAAAATTTGTTTGATAGGTGGTGTGTGTCAAAAGAAGTTGGGGAAGATTTTCACCAATTGAAGTAGCTTATATTATTAGAGGAGTTCAAACAGTGTGTTCATATTGATATTAGGACTTATTTGGAAGAGCAGAGAGTAGAACAGTTACAAGAGGCAGCTAGTTTAGCGGAAGACTACTCTATTAGTCATAAGTGTGAGTTCAAGCTGTATGGTTATTATCATCAGGATAATTTCGAGTTAGGTCAGACAAGTAAGTCAATTTATTCAGCTCAGTCAGGTTCGAATCCTAACAAGTCCAGTGGTTCGGAGTTAAGAAAGTCAACCAGTCCATTTGTTTCTAAATCTGATTCAAATTTTCATTCAAAAATTATTTGTAGATATTGTAGAAAGACAGGCCATTGGATTTTTGAGTGTAAAAAGCTCAAGTTAAAAAATCAGTCACAAACCTTACCCCATGCTTTTGTGAAGGTCGAGTCACAGCCTATTTCTGGCATCATTAACTCTGAGGAGTAGTATGTTTCGGGAGTTTAGTCACCAAAGTCGGCTGTTTTTGTTGATGAGGGGTATATGCCTTTTATTTCAAAAGGTTTTGTCTCACTTGAGGGTGATAAGTCCACATTACGACCCATTACTATTTTGAGGGATACAGGCGCACTCCAGTCTCTATTGTTGGAAGGTACTCTTCTTTTCTCAGAAGCGTCGTCTGCTAACTCTAATGTTTTATTAGAGGGTATTAGTGGAACTTCAGGTGCACCTCTTCATCTTGTTGATTTGCAGTCAGATCTTGTGTCTGGTTTGGTGAAAGTTGGTGTTAAGAAAAGTTTCCTAGTTTCAGGTGTAGACTTGCTTATTGGAAATGATTTAGCAGGGTCCAAGGTTTTGTCTGATCCACATGTTAGCATTGAGCCAAGCACCTCTGAGAGCACTGAATCCCTTCAGGAAACAATTCCTGGTATTTTTCCCTCATTTGATGTGACTCGTTCTATGGCTAACTCAATTTCGCAAGAGATTTCCAAAATCATCTCGAAAGAGATTCCAGATAATATCTCAAAAGAGATTTCAGATAACAACACCTCGAAAGAGAATTTTAATGAGAATGAAAGATATGATCTTTTTAAAGCTGAATCTTTTATGAATCATTCTTTACAGGATTCCTTTTTAAGTGAGAGTACTTTTGTTCTGAGCAGTACAGCTCAGTTTTCGGGGCCCGACCCTGTACTCACTCGTTTGCAGCTCATTTCATCTCAGAGCAACGATCCTGAAATTCAAATATTGACACGCCGAGCACTTTCCAGCAATGAGGCTGTTAAGATTCTTGTTTGTTATTACAACCAAGATGGTGTTTTAATGAGAAAACGGAGATCGCCAGAAGTTTCTGCAGTGGATGAATAGAAAGTATTTCATCACATTATTGTTCCTTAAGTTTATCGTGAACATATGATCAGTTTGGCTCATGATATTCCATTAGCAGGTCATTTAGAAGTTAACAAAACTTGTGATAGGATTTTGACTCATTTATTTTGGCCTAGATTGCGTCAGGATGTGTTACAGTTTTGTAAGACTTGTCATGCTTGTCAGGTGGTAAGAAAGCTCAATCAGAAAATCCCTCCTGCCCCATTAAAGCCCATTCCCACATTTGAAGAGCCATTCAGTAGAGTCATTATCGTGTGTGTTCATTGCCACAAACTAAGTCTGGTAATCAATATCTTCTGACAATTATGTGCGCGTTAACAACGTTTTCTGATGCTGTCCCATTGAGGAAGATTACAGCTCCTGTGATAGTTAAGGCTTTGATCAAGTTTTTCACTATGGTTGGTTTGCCTAAAGAGGTTCAGTCTGATGAAGGGTCTAATTTCATGTCAAGTTTGTTTCAACAGGCAATGTATGAGTTGAGAATTAGACAGGTTAAGTCTAATGCTTACCATCCGGAGTCCCAAGGGACATTGGAAAGATTTCATCAGACTCTTAAAAACATGATCAGAGTTTATTGCTTTGAAACAGAGAAAAAATGGGATGAAGGCATTCAGTTGTTGTTGTTTTCCGTTAAGGAGTCAGTTCAGGAGTCATTAGGATTTAGTCCCTTTGAGTTAGTTTTTGGTCACACTGTCAGGGGACCACTCAAACACTTGAAAGAATTATAGCTTAATGACCAATCACAATTGAACTTGCTAGACTATGTGTTTACTTTTCGAAATAGACTTTCCAAAGCTACTGAGGTTGCCAGAAAAATTTGAAGAAATCACAGGACAAAATGAAAGCCATTTATGACAAAAACTATAAAGCTCGAAATTTCAGTCCAGGTGACAAGGTTTTGGTGTTACTACCCATTACTGGTCAACCATTTAGAGCCAAATACCATGATCCATATTTGATTGATAGGAAAGTCAGTGACATTGACTACATTGTTCAAGGCTTTGTCACATGAACATGATCAAAAAGTATTATGACAGGTCTAAAATTGTGCCACCAAAAGTCATTGCTATTTCCTTTCCTATTGATCATGATTCAGACAAGTTGAAAGAAGAATGTGAGCATTTGAAATTTGATGATTTGGCTAAGAAGCCTAACCCAAGATTAAAAAATTCTGAAATATTAGCAAATATTCATGTAAAGATAGCTCACCTTACTCCAGAACAACAATGTCAATTGTCAGATTTGCTTCGTGAATATGTACATTTATTTCCGGATGTACCTGGTCGTACCGATTTAGTTAATCATGATATTGATGTTGGTGATTCAAAACCTGTTAAACAACATCCTTATCGATTTAACTCACTCAAGTTGAAACATCTCCAAAAAGAGGTCAACTACATGCTGGAGAGGGACATCATTGAACCAGGTGACAGTGAGTGGAGCTCGCCGTACATCCTAGTACCGAAGCCTGATGGTACTTTTCGCTGTTGTACAGACATGAAGCGTGTGAAATCTTTGTCTAAGACAGATTCATACCCCATACCAAGAATTGATAACAGTATAGATAGAATCAGTTAAGCCAAATATGTGATTAAGTTTGATTTACTGAAGGGGTATTATCAAATTCCTTTAACGGAACGTGCCAAGAAGATTTCTGCTTTTGCTACGCCGGATGGACTATACCAATATAATGACATGCCGTTTGGACTGAAGAATGCACCGACCACTTTTCAACGCCTCATGAATAACATCACTTCAGGGCTTAAGGGCATCGAAACCTACATTGATGACGTCATAGACCAGTCTATGGAGTGGGACGAACATTTAAAGAGGATGTGTCCCTTCTTCAAGAAACTTGCACAGGCAAAACTGACTATAAATCTTGCGAAATGTAAATTTGCCCAGGCAAATGTGGTGTTTTTAAGGTATGTTGTTGGCCAGGGCCAGGCACAACCGGTTAAAGCAAAGGTAGAAGCTTTGGCAAAATTCCCAGTTCCGTCAAACAAAAAGGAACTTATGAGATTCCTGAGAATGGCTGGTTATTACAGACAATTTTGTCTAAATTTCTCTGATGTTGTGGCCCCTCTCACTAATTTATTGAAAAAGGGTGTCAAATTTGTTTGGTGTGACAATTGTCAGGCCGCGTTTGAGACAGTAAAAGCCATACTCATGAGTTCTCCAGTTTTTATAGCACCAGGTTTTGGGAAACCATTTAAACTTTCCATTGATGCAAGTGACATTGGTGTCGGTGGTGTTCTGTTTCAATCAGATGCAAAGGGTGTTGATCATCCTGTTTGTTATTACTCAAAGAAATTTGACAAACACCAGCGAAATTATTCTACCATTGTAAAAGTAACTCTTGCTTTGTTGTTGTCATTGCAATAATTTGACGTATACTTGGGAACCACCAAGTATTTGATTGAAGTGTTCACTGACCACAATCCGCTGACTTTTCTGCACAAGATGAAGAACAAAAATCAGAGATTAATGAGATGGAGATTATCTTTGCAAGAATTTAATTTCAATATTCAACATATTAAAGGTAAAGATAATGTCATTGCAGATGCACTATCTCGAGTCAGCTGATTGTGACAGGATGTTACATGTATTTGTATCCCTTATGCAGTTCTCATATTTTGTCCTTGCAATTAAGAAAATTTTCACTGCGTTCAACTTTCTTCCTTTAAGGGGGAGAATGTTATGTATATCTATAGTCAGTGTAAATAATGAGAAAATATAATGAAGGAAGAGAACTTAGAATGTTATATTCTATAAGAGGATTCGCGTTAGGAAGGGAACTTTAATATATAAATTAAACACCGCCTCTGGCGTGGGATGGATGGTTTAACAGTAGCTGGTAAGGCTGGCAGATGCACCAAGCGCTATTGTCTGCTCTGGATGCCCTTCCTAACGCGAATCATCATACAGAATACACTGGATCCTTATTTACATGGCTCCACCGCTTTTACGTGGAAATAGCATATATATATATATATATATATATATATATATATA
>NC_068997.1:30960666-30966590 GCF_001194135.2 Octopus bimaculoides
AATCGATTATTACTTTTTAAGATAGGAATATCCCATTCAAAGTGGGGAGGGGCGATTTTGTTGCCTTTCCCATGCGCGAAATTTTACGAAAAACCAGCACAATAAAGATGATTTTTTTCCAAGTAATGTGGCTGGGTTTGTTTTTCGAAAATTTTAATCAGAGGCACAGAAAAAAAAATAATTTCAATTTTTTGGGCATTAAAAAGCCAAAGCTGTTAGACGCTGGCGTACAGCGATCGATATATACGCAGTGAACGTTTTCTCCATTTGTGTGCAATAAGGCTTAGGGCAAGCGGGTGTAACATCGAAACAACTTGAAAAGAATGCATGTGGGAATGCCGTTATAATGAATGCTCATTTAAATGTATTTTGCATGGAGTTGATGTACTTTTTAAAAGGAGAGGAGTGCCTGCAGGCTGGTTCTTCTCAAGTTTATGCATCTTCAGGTTCAATGTGTTTCAAATAAGTACTGACAATTGAAGGTGATTGCAAAGACAAAGAACTACCTGTTTTTTTAAAACAATTTTAACAGTGAGAACATTGGACAAAATATGTTATTGACATTAATAGTTTGTACCTCAGCTAATTACGGTTGAGAACTGCATAATCCATGTGTCATGTTAGAGATCTAAAAGGCATTTTCGAATTTCATTATTTTCTTTAATCCAGGCAACGCTGGATATTTCTGCTAGTAATATATATAATGAAATTAATGAAGATTAGGAGAACAGAGTTTTACACACTCATATTTATACAGTTACTCGCACTGTACTTCGCTTGGACCTACGCACGTTTCAGCTGCAAACCGCTACACAGTGCTAAGTGTGCATCTTGGTGTTAATTGCCGGTGCAACTTCTTTGGGGTCCGTTTGTTACTGTTGTTCGAAGATCATCTGAAGAAAACTATGAGACTGACTAACCGGTGCTTTATAGGTGATGGTGTTGATTTAAATATTTGTGTTTCCTCTTGACCTCATGATTATCTCGGACAGTTTGGTATTTATTGCTGGGTTTGGTATTAATCTAGGTCAAAGTTATTGTGGGTTCCTACGCATTATATACCGGCTTACCATTCTACTATGTATTTTTATAATTTTTAAGGTATTCAATTACATTTTTGGTTTATTATTTATGTTTATAGCTATTAATCAATAGGTCTGTAATTTTCTTGTTATATTTAATTAAATATCCTGCTTATAGTTAATTTTATTAAACACAATTTTAATCTTCAACTCTAAAAATATTTCTATAGTTTTTTTTATAGAGGTGTTCTCTTAATTCAAGTTCGTTATTTGCTTTAATTTACTTACTTCTAATTCTAGTAGTTTGTGTAATACGTTTATTTAAACGTCCTAAAAGTATATTTAGACGCATGAACACATTTTATGCGCATTCTAGCCTATCGTTTATAAGTTTAATTTTGAGCTAAAAATTCCGTATAACACAAATCACAGCGTTTTCCTCCTCTACTATGCGGTTTAGCTCTTGTAAATATCTCCCAGCAAATTGTATATGCTCTATCATTCTCTTTTGCTTATCATTGTCTTTTACTTAAGCTCATATTATCCTTCTTATTTTTATCCCTAAACGATAGTTCATGATCAGCGATTCTACGTTTTATGAAGCTAGAACAAGCACTTATCTAGAAATGTGCCTCTCCCTCTGAAATTACTTTGCACCTGTAAACCACATCTTTAATTTTGCAATTTAATTTTCACGGACATAATCTTTGCTTTGAGCAATCATAATTATTACCTCTACTTAGTTCTCAATTATCTCCTATTTCTTTACTTGATTATTTATATATTTGGCTCATTTAGTCTAAGTTATTTACACTGTTCTGATTTCTTACCTTCTGTATACTGCTTTCTGTTGTATTGTTTGGCTTAGTACTTGTTATTTCCCTTGCATTCATTCCCTTGTAGCTATACGTTTGGTCATTAGCTTTATTTTCATTATTTACTTTCCCAGCACTGCACTTTCTAGCATTCCTACCTTTTCTCTTTAGTCCCGTCCTACGATTATTATCAGTTACTTCCCTTGTATCGGTTCCTTTATCGCAGCTATTTCTCATTTTATTATATGTAATTATAGCGCTTATTTCATTACTGTTCGATATTAAATTAATATTTATGTTCAGGTTATTATTAATACAATTCTCATAGAAATTATTTAATCTCTTCGCGTTCTGTGTTGCAATAATTTGTGCTAGGTTTCTACTATTGGAAAATGCTATCATAATTTTGTGCTTGTTAAAAATCCTACAATATGTACTATTTTTGGAAAAATGTTTTTCTACTGCTGAATAGAATAATTCCGGAATGTTGGAAATAATTTGCTTACTTAAGGGTATAATATACCATTTCTTATTTTCATAAAGTTCATTTTTAGAGAAATTAAAGGTATTTATCTTATTTCTCTGGTTAGCATATTTGGTCTGCTTTTCATCCTATTTGCTATTTATTTGTGTATTTTTAATAGGCAGGTTTACATATTTATTATCTGCTCCGTTAGGGTACTTTCTACTAAAGTTTCTATTAGTATTAGGATTTCTTATTAGTTTATACGGTAACATTTTCTTAAAATCATTATTATTCCTCAATGTATCTGGTATTCTATAGTTATTGTCTAATTTTTCACTTTTCCTCAATTTATTTATTCTCATATTATTATTTTTGTCCTCACTATTTCAAAAACCTCTGAAGAGTGTACTTCTCTCACGGCTATTATTGCTTTTCTTATCTTCTTTTCCAATATCTATATATGCTGCTCTACTAACTGCTAAACAGTAAAAGTCTTTATTTTGCTTGAAAATTTCTTCATTAGGTTCATAGTTTCGAAATACATGTAGATACGTTTTCAACTATTTTCCTAAGTTATACTTCTAGGATGATTGCTGTTTCTATTGTATATGTTTGTGTGTGTGTATACGCACACAAGCTTGAACTTTCAATATGTACGCACACATAGAAGTAAAATAATTGCATATAGAAATGCATACACACACTCGAGCACATATACATACAAACATACATACATATACACTCAAGCACATATACACACACAAACCCTAAATCCTAATTCTAATCAAAACGCCAAATCTACATCTAACTCTAAACCCTAATTCTAACCCTAAGCTCCCATCCTAAATCCTAATTCGAACCCCAAATCTGAAAACTACTTACCCAAATTCTAATCTCAAAATCCAACAATATCTTTAATCGTAAACCCTAATTCAAAGCCTAAACAACAATCCTAAATCCTAATTCGAATCCTAAACCCCAACCTTAAATTTCAGCTCAAAACCTAAATTTGATAGACGGAAAAGGAAAGAAACCCGTCCTATATGTGTGTGTGTGTGTGTGTGTGTGTGTGTTTGTCCTTCACCCATTGCTTGACAACTGATGTTGGTATGTTTACGTCCCGTAACTTAGCGGTTCGGCAAAAGAGACCGGTAGAATAATTGCTAGGCTTACAAAAAATAAGTTCTGAGGTCGATTTGTTCGACTAAAGATGGTGCTTCAACATGGCCGCAATCAAATGACTGAAACAAGTAAAAGAATAAGAAGGTGAAACCTGTTCTGAAGAAACGGTAAACATTCTATCAAATATTTTCCGCGAAAAATGCTCTTTATTTAATACACGCTGGCAATGCATTAATATTACAAAAAGGAGGACAATTTTTTTTTTTTTACATACGCTGGAATCGTTAATAGGAAATGGAAATGATTCAAAATTAAAAAAAAACTAAAACCACTTCTCATACCAAATTGTATTATGTTTGAATGGTTAATTTTCTTGTAAGGTTTTACGGCAAAGAAAGATGCAGAAATTCGTAGCCGAATTCTGACTAAATTAGAGCAGAATCACAAGTTAACTCTAAAAGAAATATCCGAGGAATGCCTGAGAATAATAAACCTAAGACACAATAGGGAACAGATTGAAGTGAAAAATTGCTCTCATTTACAGTCATTGCAAACGAAAGTAAGTAATGAAAAGCAGAAAATTAACTCTCATGTACAGTCAGTGTGATTTAAAGTAAGAAATGAAAAGTAGAAAATTAACCCATGTTTTGGGATGTGGAGAATTACACTACAGATTCGACTGGCAAAAATGCTTCAAGTGCGGTAATATAGATAAAAAATTCACACTACAAAATAACATTTACAAAACGGTTTAACAGAAAAAAATCACGTAATTTGTTTATCAGTGACAAGAAATACAAACGGGACTCAAATGAAATTTGTGGATGTAAAAATTAATAACGCGAATGTAAAATTACAGTAAGATGCAGGTAGTGACATTACTTTAATTAATGGAACTACATGGAAAACTATTGGGAAACCTACGTTACAAGAAACCTCGAAAATTGTACGTGGAGTCTCAGAAATTAAATTAAATTTTAAAGGCGAAACTATCTGTAACATTAAATTTCGCACTAAGATTATAAAAGCGAAAGCTTATGTATCAAAATCATACAAGCAGCATTTTTATAACTGACTGGATGGAATTGTTCAACTTATCGGATTTACCCATAAATAATTATCGTAAAAATGTAATGCGGTCGTGCACCAGTTCTAATTCAGAATCAGAAATATTATTAAAAGAAGTGAAAAAGTTGTTCGCTGATATTTTTTCGGATGAGTTGGGTTGGTGCAATAAATTTTAAGCCAAATTTCAGGTAAGAGTAAATTCATTACCAGTTTCCAAACCCAAACGCGATGTATCGTGTGCTGCACTGGAACAAGTGAACAAGGAATTGGACAGACTGGAAGAAATGGGAATGATTGAACATATCGTCTATTCAGATTGGACGTCTCAAATAATGTATGTAAACAAGAAGAATGATAAAATGTGTGTATGTGCAGATTTCTCGACGTGACTAAACAAATGTTTAAGTTAGTATAACTACTCATGACATAGCCCAGAAGAAATATTCTCGAAACTAAATGGTGATAAATTGTTCTTGAAATGAGATCTTTCTGATGTTTAATTATAAGTCGAAGACGAATGAGGTAGACCATGCCAACTGACAGTGTTGTAATGTGGTTGACGGTTGACTGTTCGTGATCCGGTTTGGTCCAGACCTCCATGTGTTCAAGAACTGCCGGGGAGTGACGAGCAGGGTGGCCAATTTCACAAAGAAATGGGCAGAGATGAAGTTGTCCCAGAAGGGTCGGGTGGAGATGGCAAATGCATACTTCACTTCCGTCATCTACTACAGCCTGACTGTCGTCTCTTTGTGTCTGATCGCGCTGGATGCGTTTGCTCTTCTAATTTGTGTGCAAGGCATGTGTTCCTCTTGTCCGACGGTCCCTCTTCTGTCAACAGCCATTGAGTGAAGGAGTGGGTATACTGTGACAAATGATGCACAGACATACGCCGAGGCTGCGCTTTCTTAATGGTCAGTGGGTGTGGTCACCATTTTTCGGGCAGAAGTTTCCACAGCTTGTCCCATTGACGGAGCTGCAGTCCTAGATCGTGCAAAGGCCAAGAAAGGACGATTGGCAAGCACTCAGAAGTTTCTGCCAGTTAGGCAATGCGGTCGGTAGAAGTTCCACTAAAGGAGATTAGTAGCGGGCAAGAGCGCTGACGTCCTCAGAGAAATTCTGGGCCTCTGGAGGAATCAGCTAGCTACTCTTTCCTGGAGGGCTTTCGGGCCGGGGTTTGTGGCGATCTTCTAGGAATCCTTGGCTTGGCAGTGCTACTGGGAACCTCTGCCGCTACAGACACAAAAATGCTGTCAGACAGACGGCTCTGAGGTATGCGGAGGATGACGAAACCGTCCTGCATGCATTTTTCCAGTGTCTATATATTGACTGGTGAGATTTCAGCTTAACCATCAGCAATTGAGTAGTATTATGGATGAGCCTGAATTTCATGTGAAATTGGTTGTCCAATCTCAATCCAATGCCCTCACTTGC
>NC_068997.1:30967862-30976157 GCF_001194135.2 Octopus bimaculoides
CTAAAACTATATATATATATATATATATATATATATATATATGTATATCGATAGGAATTAATTTTTGTGCATACTTTTCTTCCATCTTAGTTCTCAACGCTCTTCATTTTCCTACAATCCACTTCTTCATAAACACACCACCCACCTCACACATTTCCACATACTATTCATACGCAAACATATCAACAGCTATAAACATTCATACACACACAGAGAATATAAAAGTACACAACACCCTTATTTATACATGTAAGCAAGCAAGAAAGTGCACATATATTCGCACACATACATACACACACATATGCCAGACTAATTCCAGTCATTCACCATGCTGTGATAGTTAGATACATGTGTGTTTCAATTTCTCCAATTTACTTTTTCCTTTTTGGTATTTCCATGTATCTCCTATCTTTCAGAAGATGAGCGAATACTCGAAATATTACAGATTATTCCTTCTTTTTTCCATCATTTACTGAGCATCAAACTTATACCAACTCTGTGTTTATGTTTTGCGTTGTCATTGTGTTGTAATTTTTGTAACCTTTGCACGATTTATAATTATGTGTGTGCATATATAGACACATAGATAATGAAGGAGAGAGGAAAGAATGGTGAAAATGTTAGAAAAACAAACAATGAATATTTTACCAGCATAAAAAATTTTAAAACTTTAGCTAACCAATCTTTAAAATACATTTTTTACCTATGTAATTTTACTTTTCTTCAATTTATTAATGGTTCATTACATGAATTGATAAAATAATAAATACATGTATATATATATATATAATCTTACTTGCCACTGCGTTCCGTCAGAAAATATGCTATTCAGAAGACTATCAATTTTCTTTCTCTCCGATGAAAGTGGAACTTCTTTCAATTCTTTTCTTCCTTTAATATAGATTTTAAAACAAACCATCAGTCGATATTAAAATATTC
Organism: Octopus bimaculoides; assembly: GCF_001194135.2. Taxonomy (NCBI): domain Eukaryota; kingdom Metazoa; phylum Mollusca; class Cephalopoda; order Octopoda; family Octopodidae; genus Octopus; species Octopus bimaculoides. The sequence continues at coordinate 30,968,802 of NC_068997.1, forward strand.
CAAACCGTCGTCGGCATCAAGCACAACAGCAAATACAACAGAAAGACACAAACTCCGCGCACTACACAGCAATAAATATTAACAACAAAAAATTCCTACATTACATATAACATAGCTCCACCATATCGAAAACAAATTACATAACACCCAAAATATCACATCACCTGTAAACATAAAAATAATACACATAGATTGAAATACATACACAAGCCTAAAAAGAAATTCCTCAAGGCAATTAGAGACTACCAAGGGACTTCATCAAAGAGAATATATGCGGTTACTCTCATAAAAGAACAGACAACTCGGCACAAGGGTGGAATATCCACTTCTCACCGCTTTTACTCACTCTTTAATGAACAGAAAAGGCAGTATAAATACAAGTGGCCTACGGTACGGGCTCACCCCAAAAGCAGGGCCACCTATTGTCACTGAGCATAGATCTGGTGGCGATCAGAGGCATGACCCTTCGTACCAATCTTGGTGACTTTGAGGTTTACGCACCTCTAAGCTGTCCGGGATATGGATGCAGAATCAATTTGTTGTTTCGAAAAGGTTTGGATCTCACGATACAGACCATTTTCCTGAACCCAGAAGGTAAATTAGTGGTGCTGGACGTGACCAGCAGTAACAGTTATATTTTCAGGTAAGTCGCTGTTTATGCCCCGAGAGAGGCAGAACGGCCTAATTTCTTCAGTCACCTTTAAACAGTTCTTGGAATGTCTCGGTCTTAGAGACATGCTAGCGCTGTATAGGTCAAGCAGATATGGATGAGGGTGTAAAAGCCTTGCAAACCTGCTCAGACGTTTTTAATTGTTTGACAGATATCGACTAGATTTCCCATATGTCTCCATATTTGACTATTTTGTCTTCTTTCATGATAATATTTTGATCTCCTAGAACTGCTACGTCGAATATTAGGAACTTTCGCTTGATCCACCTAAAGGTTACTATATCCTGCCTTTGATGCTCTAAAACCTTGTCTGTCTGGGAGGCAAAGGTCACAGAGGAATTTTGCCTTCCGCGTTTCGTCAATTAACTTGTTCGGTGTCCAAGCGTACTAAGCACCCATTACCTCGTATGTATACCTCCGGTAGTGTAGCCGATGAAGGTTTCGGGCTACCTTGCCCTGTCTGCACTTGTACTCTTTCTGCGCAAACCTTTCACAAGCACTAACGAGTCACGCTTTCCATCCAGTTCTCATATATTCTGCAGAGATTCGTTGCACTTTTGTGGGATATATCAATTTTTCACTGAGTTGCCTGATCCTGGGAAGCGATGATTAGGCTTTCAGTCTTCTTTTTTAAGTCACTATTACTGAGCCACATCCGTGATGTTTTCTGTTTTTTAAATTGTTAATTTCACGGCGGAACTGTCCATGTAATTCCATGCGGAGTAGAGTTACTTCTCTCTTGTTGGTTATTCGGGATCAGAATATCATTATTGAGTGAGAGAGGAGTGAACGCCATCAAAGTAACACTGGGGTAATATATACGAAGCCTAGTATACACATCATGACTACCCGTCTGATAAGGAAACACCAGACACATGCATCACAACCATATGTGCGCGACTTGGTGATCTCATATCAAGATTAACAGCGCATGACTTTGCAGGTGGGTCCCAGTTAGAATTTTCTTCAGGTCGAGTAGCCCATCTTGCTCAAAAAGTCGCTGAATAAGGGTTGTTTAAGGATGTTGAAAGAAATACCCATGTGTCCAGAGGTGAATAATCCAAACCCCAATTCCTCTCAACACATGGCTATGGTGCTCCCCCACTACTTCTGCTCGTGATCAGAGATGCACATATCGTCAGCTACCAAGGGACATGCTCAACTGGTTAAGGTCGAGCAACTAACAAGTAAATCTGTGTTATTGAGCAGAATATTTGCTGGAGCCCATTTTTTATGTCAAGACAAAACAATGTACATGATAACACTTCCAATCAGTTAAAATCAGAAGCCACTGTCTGGTACTGCATCAGGGCATTTATTATTACTATTATTAGAGAAGACGGAGAGTGTGATGCTATTGTAATAGATATTTTATTGGTTGAAGGATATTTCGACAGCAAGCCTGTCTTTGTCGATTTCAAAATAAAATGTGATAGAAATTCAAATCTGAAGCATGGACGAGAGCAACCAACGTCCACACATTGATGGAATAATATCATCAGTTTTTAAGTTTCAATTTTAGAGCTTGTGAAAAGAAAAAGACAGTAAAAATGAGGAAAGAAAAAGAAGAGGAAAAAGAATATTTAATCAAACAGTCTGGTATAAATTTGATGATACTCTCCAGTCATTTTATTCATTCCTCCAGGGCATGATGCTAGTAACTCGCAAACATATTTCTCCTCGTGCATTTTGAGAATTGAAAGTGAAGCAGATACAGAATATTTTCTGAGAATATGCACTTTCAAGTCTTTTTCAAATTTGCAGACATTTGAAGCAAAATGTTCAGCAAGTTCTGTCGAACTACTGGTATTGTGCCTGACGTCATATCTGTGCCCATTAAACCTTTTGTTTAATTGTTATGTTGTACAACCGACATAAATCAAGTTGTGTTTCGTGTATTCTGCCGCGCACCCCAAATGTGAATCTCTACATATCCCACCTTCTGTATAAATCATATTTCTATCATGATAGCTGATGGAATCCACTTGACACATGTTACACAATGAACAGGGCTTACCACTCTTGCGGCTGTTTTTCAAGTTACAGCGTGCAGATACTCCAATGTCAGTTTTCTTGGAGTCCAAAATAGAGGTCAATAATTCTCTTATATTCTTATTCCATCTAAAGGCTACAACAGACGGCTGAGGGAATATCTGTTTGAAATGAGGATATTTTTCCGCCATATGCTGGTAACTTTCATGCAACATTTTTGAAATGCCAGCAATATTTCTGTGCCAGTTAATCACTAAAGGAATTGTGTCACATATTGTATTATGTTTGCTAAAATTATGCGTGAGATATACAGAAACTACCTTTTTAAAGTGGTGACGAGTGATTGGAAGCTTACGTTGCTGATTAACAAATGTTTATGATACAAAAAATTCATTAAACATAGACCTATTAGTTGACATATTACAGTTTCAAACGCAACATCAACAGAATTTGCGCAAACAACAGCAACAACTACAACACTATCAAGTTGCTGGAGCTGATGCTGAAGCCGAGAAACACTGCAAGCTCGTTTTCGCCAGACGGTGTAGTGAATGCTAAAAGTGAATTTAGTTATAACCCATAAGAGGCTATAATTTTTTCTGCGTACTTCAGAAAATACTAAGACATTTTCAAGGAAGAATGCAAGTGTTGGACAGACGAGGAAATTTTGAGATTTGTTATGGAGACTAGATCCTTCAGAACATGAAAACTACTGCAATTTTATCTTGCCTAAGAAAACAAGTGAAATATGTTTCGAGGAAAGAATTGAAATGCTATCCAAAATGTTCACCGATAAGATTTCCCTGGTTAACACTTGCTGGAAGTGTTTAAACCTTGTAAAAGAAGAGTGCGGAAATGTTGTCAGATATACCGCTATCATAAATGAAATATGCAAAAAATTTAAACTGAAGGAATTATTTCCGGACATGTTTAAATGCCTTATTTTTGTACCAGATTTGATCGCAAACAAAGATGCAGAAATACGTGCACAGATTCTTACAAAACTAAATCAGGAGGACCATAATTTAACTCTACAGTCAGTAGAAGAAGAGTGTCAAATAATTATCACCTTACGACAAGACGTGAAGAAAATTGAAGAAAAAATATCTCCCAAGTACAGACATGTCGACCGGGAATAAAGAAACGAAAAAGAATATTATGACTTAATCCATGCTATGAGCATGGAGGCCTATATTTTAAGAAAGACTGTCCATTTAAAACTCGGAATAATTATTTGTCAAAGTATAGGACATACAAGCTCGTCCTGCATAGCGAAGCAAAAAATGGTCGGGAAAAACTTCTAAAAAGGTTTTCTCAACAGGAAGTCATGACGACACCCAAAAAGGAAAGTACGTGTATGTAGAAATAAACGACGCGAATGTGAAACTACAACTAGACACCGGTAGCGATATTACAGTTATTGATACCGACACGCGGAAGAAATTTGGGAAAAAGCACATTAAAGAAAACATCGAAAAGTCCGTGAGTCATCACAAGTGGTTAAATCTGTAACGCGAAAATGTTTCTGTTAAAAGGTGCAAGAAACCTGTTCGTTAATGACTGGATGGAGTTGTTTGATTTATGGGACTTCCCCATAAATCTGTTCTATAAAAACATTAATGAATGTTCCTCCAGTAAAAATAAAGTGTCAAATGAATTGAAGAAAACATTTTCAATTGTCGGATAAATTAGATTTGTGTACTAAGACTGAGGTATGCTTCCAAATCAAGGAAAAAGCAACACTAGCGTTCAAATCAGAACAGATAACCGTTTGCTGCTATAAAACATAACGATGACGAGTTAGATAGATTAGAGAAAATTGAAGTCATCCAAAAAGTGGAATATGCAAAATGGGCAGCTGCAACTCTGTGTATTATAAAACAATGAATAACAAAATCGGTGTGTGTGTGCCGATTTTTCCTCTAGTTTGAATGAATGTCTGAAAGCATGTAACTATCCACTACTTACTCCGGAGGATATTTTTGAAAAGTTAAATGGGGGCAAGCTATTTTTGAAACTGGATCTCTCCGATGCTTACCTACAAATGAGAGTAGATGAGGACTGCTCAAAATACTTAATAGTGAATACGCAAAAGAACTGTATATATAACAGATAACCGTTTGGTCTAAAGGTCGCACCTGCAATTTTTCAACAGGTTGCAATGTTAATGGATGCAATGTTAGCAGACTGTGAATTCGCATTTCTAAACCTAGATGATATGTTGATTAAAAATGAATCTCGTGATCAGCATGTCAAAAATATAAAATGTGTTTTTGAAAAAAATAAGAGATTGAGGTTTCGCACTGAATAAGGAAAATTAAGTATTTAGAACAAATCATTGACAGGAATGGACAACAACCAGATTCATCGAAGGCCGACGCAGATATGAATACGCCTCCTACGACTAATATAACGACCTTATAAACTGTTCTAGGTCAAGCGAATTATTATCAAAATTATATACTAAATATGCATGAATTGAGAGCACCACTAAATAATTTGCTAAAAAAAGGTGTGAAGTGGAATTGGTCAAATAATTGTCAAAAGACGTTTGACGATAATAAAAAAAAATATTATAATCGGATTTGTTTGCTGGTTCATTTCAAACCTACACCGGAGATTGTTGTAGTTTCTGACGCTTTTGAATATGGCATATAAGCAGTAATACTGTACGAATATAAGGCGGCGAGCTGGTAGAAAAGCTTGCACGCCGGGCGAAGTGCTTAGCGGTATTTCGTCTGCCGTTACGTTCTGAATTCAAATTCCGCCGAGGTCGACTTTGCCTTTCATCCTTTCGGGATCGATAAATTAAGTACCAGATCGATAAATTAAGTACCAGGGGTCGATGTAATCGACTAAATCCCTTTTTCTGTCCTTATTTGTTCCCTCTGTGTTTAGCCCCTTGTGGGCAATAAAGAAATAAGAAACGTTAAGGTGCCGGGCGAAATGCTTATGGATATTTCATCTGTCTTTATGTTCTGAGTTCAAATTCAGCTGAGGTCGACTTTGTCTTTCATCCTTTTGGGGTCGCTAAATTAAGTACCAGTTGCGTACTGGGATCGATCTAATCGACTGGCCCCCTCGCCAAAAATTTCGGGCCTTGTGCCTAGAGCAGAAAAGAATGCTACACGAATATAAAGACGGTAACATGAAGGTGACTGTTCATACCTAACGCTCTCTGATAGCTGCAGAGAAAAATTATAGTCAAATAGAGTAAGAAGCTCTAGCGATCATGTTTGTCGTGAAAAAATTTCGCAATTTTTTTCACGGTAGAAGTTTTCGGCTACAAACGGATCCCCGACCGTTATTATCGGTTTTTGATTCGGGAAACAAATTCCTAACCATGTAGCAAATAGGCTACAACGCTGGGGTACAATATTGTTGAATTACAACTTTAAGATGGAGTATATACCATCCGAGATGTTAGGCCAGGCGGATTCTTTATCAAGACTAATTCTAAAAAATGCCGAACCATTGGAAGATATGATGATAGCCTTACTACAAGCAGAAGATTAAGTAAAATACATTTTGATTAATATCATTCAGGAGCTGCCAATAACTACTCAAGATATAAAATTAAAATCGGAGAATGATAAATTCTTGCAAAGATAAAAGAAACGTTGAAGGTAAAGGAAAATAAAAATATACGTAACGCAAGCGGAATCTATTATTCTGTGTGTGATAATGTGTTGATGTTTACACAGAGAGTTGTAGTGCCAGCTGCACTACAAAACCGTGTATTAAGGGAATTTTATATAGGACACATAGGGATTTCAAGAATGAATTCAGTAATGAGGAGTTACGTATATTGGCCTATTATGGAGCGTGATATTGAACAATTGGTGAAATCCTGAAGAGGTTGTAATCTCGCAGCAAGTCACCACCGGTGAAATTCCAATCGTGGTCTAAGATAAACAGTCCGTAGTCCAGGGTACATATAGATTTTGCTGGACCGGTAAACAGCGCGTATTATCTGACAGCTATACCAAGATTTACTATGCTCCTCGTTCTTAAATGAGTTTATATGTGTAAAATATCTCTGTTTAAAATTAATAGTAGACCTAATATAGTAGTTAGTTGAATTATGCAAAATGTTGTGTATATTATATATTGGGTAGAGAGAAGTAGGATAATCTTAGGTTAGGTCTATTGAAGATTGAATGGTATTTATTGTGACGTTAGAGTCTATTTGAAAGAAGGTTTTGGCTAAGTCCTTAACGTTTAAAGCGAATGGGGATGTAAACCAGAGAATCCTAATTTAAGTATGAGGAGCATAGCAAATCAACCTCCCTAGCCAACTTCATACACCATCTAAAAATAGAAATATACTATATAGGATATCCTGGGTCATAATAGATACTGAGGTGACACTCCAAGGCCAAAGATTCTTTGAAACTATGCTTCAAAGAAACTTTCCAAATATTAATACATGATTCATCGCAATTACTAAATAAACAACACAAAGCTTCATCTGTATGCTGTCATAGGTTCTATCATACCTTTGAATTCTTCCATAGGTCCAAATGAAAAAAAAATCACTCATAACACATCCATCCACGGTCGTTACAAATATATATATATATATGTATATATATATATAGGTTATGAGAAGTAATCATGTCAAGAAGATCCAAAGGTGTCAGGTAATGCTGAGTAAGTGCTATGGACAAACTATAGTTAAGCTCCAGGTTCGG
>NC_068997.1:30976167-30984911 GCF_001194135.2 Octopus bimaculoides
GCGAAGGTCATATATCAGCATGTGTATATACAAAAATAATTAACAGAATGTGATAAAAATCCAAGGCTATGAAAAATTTCAGAACATTTATAAATAGGTCTTACAGCTGTTTCTGGGATATTTTATATATCCTTTCATCGGAGACTGTGTGAGAAGATGGTTAAGCAATAGTTATTCTAGATAAGATATGAAATAAAGAGTGAAGTGGAGGAATGAAAATAGACGTGAGACATGCTGGGATATTGTATCTTCAGTTCCATTATTTCGGCAGAATGGTATACACACAAGATTCTTGTACCGTTTGACTTCTCACCGTGGTACAGGGATCTTATATGTATACCATTCTGCCTAAATAATGGAACTAAAGGCACAATATCCCCGCATATCTCACGTCTATTTTCATTCTTCCACTTCACTTTCTATTTCATATCTTATCTAGAATAACTATTGCTTAACCAATTTCTCACACCGTCTCCGAGGAAGGGATATATCCCGGCTTGGAAACAACTGTAAGAAGTATTTATAAATGTTCTGAAATCTTTCACAGCTTTGGATTTTTATTTCATTCTGTTAATTTATATATATATATATATATATATATATATATATAATGTATATATATGTGTGTATATAAGTACGTGTATATATGTGAGCGTTTATATGTACACTTATATATGTGTATATATGCGTGTGAATATATTTGTGCATGTATATGTATATACATATGTATGTATATGTGTATGTCTATATATGTATATGTGTGTATGCATGTGTATGTCCGCTTTTCTTTTTCTTTTCCTCTACTTCTCTATCAACATAAGTACCTTAGAGACTAGCTAGATTCAATTTTATAATTTTTAGATTTTGTAGTTTCGGGGTTTTAGTTTTATTAGTTTGTAATTTTAAGTTTAGGTTTTAAATTTTCATCTTTAACTTAACTTTAATTCTTAATCCCTTATCTAGTATTATTTAATTTCTGTTAAGCTTGAAATATAATTTTAAATATCTGACCTTACCTATATGGGCCCTCAATACCCATTTTACTAAAACTTTAACGTTTGACTGACATATCTCTATCATTATCTTTATTTTACTTTGATTTTATATTTTATTTCTATTCTTATTTTTACCCTTTCACCCCCATCTTATGTTTATTCCTTTCTCCTCTTTCTCCCTCTCTATTTCTCTCTTTCTCATTTCTCTCTCATATACTCCCACTTTCAAAACCTATTCATGGCTATATGCACATGTAAATACTAACTATCGATTCAATATAAATTCATCATTCAAAATACTGCTGAAATGCCCCCTAGATTTACCTGAGATTTTAACAAAGGACCCATATCTTAATGGACGTACCGATCAACATCTATATCCTCTGGAAATAGATGAGTTGTGAAAATTATTCTCCCACATTTACTCTTTATTCTTTTATTTATTCTTTTATTGTTCTATTTTATTCCTTAGAAGCTGTAAATCTATTTTTAATTCCCTGTAAACTGTAAAGTTTCCCTGTCTCAAATATTCATACCTTGTTTCTAATAACGGAATAGATATGCTAACCTACCTCTTGGATTATCCCAGAAACGGCTGTAAGATTTCAAATTCACCTTACCCTAATTAAATTATTTTATATGACTTAATGTGTGCGTTCTACTTTGGTTTTGCTTTTTCCTTTAATATAAAATATACCTTCTATAATGGAATCCAAATACAAATCCCTAGATCCACATCCTTTTGTTGTTTACAACACCTGTCCTCGCCTGTTGTTGTTTTTTTCGTAAATTCTCCCATATATATATATATATATGTGTGTGTGTGTGTGTGTGTGTGTGTGTGTGTATGTATAGATGCATATCATCATCATCATCATCATCACCTAACGTCCACTTTCCATGCTAGCATGGGTTAGACGGTTTGACTGTAGCTGGTAAGTCAGAGGTCTGTAGCAGCTACCTGTTTTATTTAGCATGGTTTCCATGGCTGGATACCCTTTCTAATGCTAACTACTCCAAGAGTGAAATGGGTGCGTTTTGCTTGTCACTAGGACGGTGTGATGTACATGACACTGGCAATGGTCATGACTACTGTCTCACTTGATTTGATGAGTATTCTTAAGCACAGCATATCACCAAGTTGTAGATTGCTTATCCTCGCATCCCTGAGGCCCATGCTTCATTACCCAATCCTTTGTTTCCGTGAGGCTCAACATACGAAGATCATGCTATTGGTAACGGCCACGATTACAACTTCACGGGTGCAATTTACATGACACCACCAACGGCCACAACTGGGAATTCTCTTGGCTTGTCGAGTCTTCTCAAGCACAGCATATCGCCAAAGATCTCAGTCACTAGTCATCGCCTCCGTGAGGCTTCGAAGATCATAAATGTGTGTACATGCATAAATATGTATATATGCGTGTGTGTGTGTTTGTGTGTATGTGCGTGTGTTTGTATGTATGTGTGTTTGTGCAAGTGTTTATGTATACACGCACACACACATACACACGCACACATACACAAATACACATACTGTGGACGATATCTTCCATCATGGCGGTACAACCATATCTGATTCTTCAAGTGCTTCAATTCTGTGTATGTACATTTATTTATTAGATTGCTTACATTTTGCAATGAGTTCTCCTATTTTGTTGTGCCATTTCCGACAATTAATAAAATTGTCTGAATTTTTGGTGACACAGTTATGTTACTTAGATATTATGAAAGCCATTTTGAGGGAGAAAAGTGCACTATGTTTTGCTGCAAATTGCTCTTTGTAATAACTGATATGATTATATGTTGAATATAATAGCAGTTAATTCATAATTATTCCATAATTATTACTTAATATTTTAACATCTAAACTATTTTATTTCCATAGTCTTCCTAAAGTCACATAAAACCAGTGAGTTTGATGCTATTACTAAAGAGCAGTAACAGTTACCTTTCCATAAGCTTCTATGATATTAAATGACAATTTCTTCTGGAAAATATTCATTGGGTTAACAATTTCAGTAGTATACTCCTTTTACTATTTAGTATCCCTTTACAGTAATGTAGACAATGGAAATTTGTGAGCTAAATGTATTCACCACAGACAAAGGGCAATGTTAATGACAACATACAATTCCCTGACATTCCAGAAACTTCTCCAGAAAATCTATTGATACAGCCATATGATCTCTTATTGATGAAGCTCAATTAAGCTTCGACATTCCAAGGTTAACATCCAAAAACTTGGCTCGTCTAATAATTGGTTTAATTAATTAATAATAAATCTAAGTTAAGAACATATTTAATGAAAATCAAACTCATTGGAAAATGTGAAAGAGCAAAGAATGAAAATTCAATTTTAAAGATATTTCTTACCTTTGAACACAGCTTTCATGATTGCGATATCAAAGTCTTCTGGTGATTGTATATCACAGACAGTTATCAAATCCAAATGTTTCATGGAATCACATACGCAATCAACCAAGTCATGTTTACCATTTTCGCCCCACTTGTCTTTAATATCGGCTCTCAGTTGCCTTAGAATTGATCTAGAAAAAAAAGTTGTTTCAAAAAATATTTTATAAAACTTGTGATGGTGATTCAAGGAAAATTAGATATACAGAAGGATATAAAGTCTACACTGATGTCACTAACAAGATATGCTAACTAGACTAATACCTGGGTGATCTAATGAGAAATAATGTTAGACAGGTTACTCTGTTAGTGCCACAGTTGACAAATGATGTTAGCTGAGGGATGTAACTCATGATGGAATGGAGTTTGATTAACGGAGGAAGAGCACGACACATAATCTTTAGAGAACATCTAAGATTGGTGAGGGAAATTCTTGCATAAACTCCAACTCATGGGTTGTTGCTAATCAATTTTTGGATCCTGTAAATAATTAACTTGAAAGTTATAATGTGTGTAAGCCTGACAAGAAATGGGGGTTATCTCTAGAGATGTTATTCAGAGTACTTCTATCATATGTGGTGGTAGACCTCTTTTGGAGAACCATTTAGCATCAATCTGTTAGTAAACAGTGGTGCCAAGAATTGAAAATGCTGTGAATGAAGACATCATTTTATCCTCACACTGATAATCTGGCCTGAATGCTTGCAATGTCGTGGATTCTGTTAAAGGTAGTGAAGGACCATGTGGTCCTGGTGAACCACCACCAGGTACTTCAGTGTCTAATGATGGAATGAATTAAGTTAAGAATCAGAGACAGTGGGCCCAGAATTGGTTAAACCCATACCTGATTAATTCCTATTAACCAGTTCTATCAATATGCTTTAGTGTTGGTTCATAAGGGTAAGTCATGATACTTACTGCTTGATCTGATCCCTTAAATTGGATGGAAAAAGAAATAGAGAAACCAAACATCTCCAGGCATGTCCTGAACTGGATCCACTATCCTTCCCTTGCAAATATGGAGTCTTGTTTATTAACAGTCATGTCATACTGCCTTAAATTTGAGTCTTTTGTAACAGAAATCTGATGAGTCATCAGTTTCGGCCAAAGCTAGGAATACCAGCTCTAAAATCAAACTATTAACTGTAGTATTAGGTTGGTGCATAATTATTGCAGCTTTTTTTTTCAATAAATTTTATTCAACAAAAACAATAACAAGATTTAACAAAAACATCTTTAAATGATTATTCTGGAGTATATTCACCATCTACTTCAATTACCGTTTCCCATTTGCTTGGCAGCTGGTCGGAATAATCATTTAAATATATTTTTGTTAAATGTTTTTATTGTTTTTGTTACATAAATTTTATTGAAAAAAAAACCGCAATAATAATGCACCAACCTAATAATAGGAGAGTTGCAAGCCAATGAGGGAGCAATTTACCTCGCCACTCAACCTGTTAAAAATATAAGTTATATCCCTCTCAAATCGTACTCCTTCAGCTTAAATGGAGACAGATACTGCAGGATAATGTAGTGTTGTTCGATATACAAGTTGATAAAGGCTGGATTACGTATGTTCAGGGGTCTTTTTCATGAGGACTAATAGGTGCCAAAAGACATTTTAATAACAACACAAACAACAACAGCAATAACAAAATCATCATTTTATCCAATAACAAAATTATCATTCTATCTAAATGAACATAATTATCATTCCATCCAAATGAATATAATTATCATTCCATCCAAATGAACAAAATTATCATTCCATCCAAATGAACAAAATTATCATTCCATCCAAATGAACAAAATTATCATTCTATCCAAATTAAGAACAAACCCATCAGTTATTTCTTTGGCCTCTTCGTCATTCTTAAGTAGTGTTTCGTAAGCGTATGCCATAATGTCTGCTGCTTGGCCAGAACCCTGTTAATTAAAAGGCAAAATTTACAGAATTCATTAAAATTAAATCTTCGAATAAGTAATTTAGTATTGACCCAATATTTGAAAAATTCTAAACAATACACACATACAACCAATAAAGATGTATCCTTGTTAGTAGAAGCATTATATATTATGAATTTAATATGAACTTAGCTGTAACACATCCAGGGATGATATAGTGACACTATCAGGCTTAGATACTGGAGACAAGAGTAAAATAGATAGAGTCAACTGTTGTTTTCGTATGAGATGGAACTAAATTGTTCTAGTACCAATTTTTAGAGCTGATTTGTGACAATATAAAGTAAAGTTATCGACAAAGAAACAATAAATGTCAGTAATGGAATATAAAATAAAGATATCAACAAAGAAACAATAAATGTCAATGGTGGATTTGAATTCATAACCCCAGGATGTTAACCACTTACCATCTCCCCTCTCTCCATCTATCTATCTATTTATCTATCTATCTATCTATCTATCTATCTATCTATCTATCTATCTATCTATCTCTACTGACGGACGTGCTGTCACATCGGCTGCAGAGGTAAACCATTATTTGACCTTTTTATTGCCCATATTTGTTTTAAATCTTTCTATATAATCTGTGCGAAGCACCCAAGCTTCATTTGTGTATTTTTCGAAGGGCGGAATTGGCCCCTAGGGCAGTTCCAGCCCGTCAAAATATATAATTTTTTCTCGGCATTTGAGAAATGTCGAGAAACATCGTATTGGAACGCTGGTCGAGTTCATTCATCGACCAGCATTTCCCTAGTCTTGGAACGCTAGATAAGAAAAAGAACGAAAACTGCACGCGTACACAAAAAGAAATTTCTAAGAACGTCATGAAAACAGCAACCACACCTGTTGACAGCCCTCTCACCACGACCACCACCACAACCACCAATATGAAAGCTACGTCTGCTACGATCACCACCAGCAACAACAACAACAACAACAACAACAACAGTGTATCAAGACCAACCGCGACCAAAGTCTCTGCTACTACGGCAGTCTCCACAGCTACCGACACCACCACCACCAGCGACGACAAAAAACTCTCCTGATGCACTCAGACAAAAAAAAAAACTATTTTGCACTTCACAACAAAAGAAATACAAGAAACAAAAGCACTATTAAGCCAACAAGGACCAAAACTGAAATTAAAAATACCTGAAAAAATCATACATGATGTACAAAAAACAACCCTTTTGATCCGATTTTTTAACACAAAAACACGAAAATCAGAGCAACCAGCAACAGAAATTATTGAAACATGTTTGTGTCCCATATTAGCCCACAAGACCTACATAAACTGGGGGAACAGTTTCGCCACCATACAAGTTCGTTTTAACAGCGAAGAGAAAGCGAAAGAGTTGTCCACGCTGACTCATCGTTCCGAACATATAATATTGGACCCCACGTACCTTGGACAAAGGGTAACCAGAGTATCAATAAAAAATTCCCTCCAGAAGTGGAACCACAATGGCTGTTATCAGCTATTTGTTATCACATGGAGGGAAATATAAACATTCTGGAAACTACTGCATTAAAGCAGGAAAACTGGAATGGAAAAAAAATCGATGCTCTGTTACAAATTACACATGAAGAAATGCAAAAAATTCCAACTCAAATTGAGCTGCCAGACGGCCACACCCTCTACGTTGTGGTAGAAGGTAGAAGGCCTCGATGCTCCCTGTGTGGCATCGAAGGGCACCTCAAAAAAGATTGCCCAACAGCAACATATAACCAACAACCACAAAAAGGAAAAACAGCCAAAAAAGGACTCCTACTACCCACACCACCACCAACACAAAGAACAAACAAAAGGAGCAAGACAGAAGAATCCCCAAAACCAAACCCGCCTACAACAAATGTACCCGAAAAAACACAAACAACAACTACAAGAACTAAGGAAACAGTAAAAGCAAAAGACAATACAAAAACTAATTCCCCTTCCCCCACATCACATACACCACAAGCAGATAATCAGCAACCATCAACAACATACCCACTTCAACAAACAAACACACAAGCACACATGTCCTTACCCACTTCCGATTTCTCATAAGACTCGTCCGAGGATGAAAGTAGCGAGTGGCAAATAGCCAGAAAAGGAAGGAGGTAAAGAAGTAAAAAAAGAACCAAACCAAATGCAAACACCAACAAAGCAGGAAGATATACATCTCCCGAAAACATCGTCTCCAAACTAACCACAAACAACATCAACATCACAAAAGCACATACAACAAACATGCTCACAGCAATAGACACTACAAACAGAATTAATGAACTACATAAATACAAAAACAAACATAACAGAAAAAAAACATCAAAATAAACAACCACCCATACATGACGCCACCTAATCACATAAAAATATATCACATTACGCCAACATTACACCACACTCAAAAAAACTATATAAAGACCTTCTGAGAGAAGACTGAGGCGAAGAACCAGGAACTTTTGGACAGTAAGTAACTCTCTCTCTCTCTCTCTCTCTCTCTCTCTCTCTCTCTCTCTCTCTCTCTCTCTCTCTCTCTCTCTCTCTCCCTCCTTTCGTGTGTAAAACACAAATTTTGATAGGATCATGCTCAAAATAGGCAGTATAAATGTATATGGCTTGGAGTCGCCTTGGAAACAAGGGTACCTGTTAAACGACATCAAGTCACAAAATCTGCATATCATAGCCATCAGCGAGACCAGACTCCACAGCCCGCGGGCCCTCCATCGCATGTTCAGAGGACATTTCGACATTTATTTTTCTCAGTGTCTGCCGAGAATGGGTGGAGGAGGCACCGCGGTGCTTCTTCGGAAGAGTTTGGACCTCAAAGTAAAAGCAATTTTCCTAGACCCGGAGAGTAGGCTGGTCGTCTTGGATGTCGACGGCAGCAATGGGTGTGCTTTTCGACTGACAGCAGTTTATGCACCGTCTTTAACAGGCCGGCCAGATTTCTATCGACGTCTAGAGGTTTTCTTGGGAACGTCTCGACCTTTACTTTTAGTAGCGGATTGGAACGCTACCCTGGACACGCATCTAGATTACGCAGGCAGCGATAGCAATAGAAAGGGATACAAATGCCTCAAAGACTTGCTCAGACGTTTCCAAATGTCTGACAGGTACCGACTGGACCACCCGAATGTGCCAACGTGGACATGGAGTAACCGCATCGGGTCGTCCAGATCGTACTTAGCGTATTCTGTAGGACAGTGGATAAGGATAGAGTAAGATGTCCACAATTCCACATAGCTACACAGACCACAAATTTGTCACTTGTACGCTTGACTTAGATAAGACACATAGACAGGGTCCCGGTTACTGGAAGCTGAACGCGTCGTTCACGGCACGCCAGGCTTACAGGGACCGGATTAGCACTTTAG
>NC_068997.1:30984921-30985380 GCF_001194135.2 Octopus bimaculoides
ACGGCACGCCAGGCTTACAGGGACCGGATTAGCACTTTAGTTAAGAGAGCATTAACGGGTGCCATCATCAACAACAGATGGTGGTATGCCCTCAAAAAAGCAATCAAATCAGAATCGGTTAGGTACAGTAAGGCCGTAGCGTTAGACCGAAATAGTATAGAGGGAGACCTAGTTAAGAAATTAGAAGAGGCACTTAGTACTGGCATCGCGTCCAACGTAGTGGCGGCGAGGTTGGCCCTCGACCAACACTTCAACGCCAAACACGAAGGATGCGTTGTCAGAGCTAGGATGCGTGCTCTGAGGGACGAGGGAGTTGGAGCGGCCCGAGAGGCCCGAGTAGCGGAGGCGCAACGAGGCAACAGAGCCACCATTAGGTCTCTGACAGATGAAGAAGGGCGCGAATTACTCGAGCCTGAAAGGATGTGTGAGGCCTTTCAACAGCACTTTGCCCGACTGTTC
>NC_068997.1:30986912-30997600 GCF_001194135.2 Octopus bimaculoides
GAACTGCAGTCGTGGATTAAACATAGACCTAGGCTAGGCAAATGGCACCGCGAGTGTCGCGTTGCTCTCAAGCAACTCTGCCGTCCGGGACCAATCTTGTGCAACTTTGATTCCACAAAGGCGTTCTATAGAGGATTAGTGGAGGGGAGGTGCGACGATGATCTCGGGCAGAATCTGGGCGTCGACGAGGAACACCTGACCCGCCTGTTCAGGACAACTTTCGGACAGGGACCTATTGACAACCACCAGAGATCCCTGGCCTGGCAGTGCTATCGAGAAGCTTTACCCGTTCGCGATAAGTTGTACAGGCACGGTTCGAGATATACCGGACCGACCTGCCCGAGATGCGGTCAGAGCGACGAAACCGTTCTGCACGCACTCGTGCAGTGTCCAAAGATTTCCGACCTGTGGGCTTATGCCGAATGACTGCTGTCACGTGTGGGACGGATCCGCCTGTCGGCCGAGTCTGTTGTGCAAATTGCTCCGCCACCATCCCTCAACAGGGAAGGCAAGGCAGTGTTCATCATACTGGTGACCATGGTGAAAGAATGTGTGTGGTGAACCCGAACGAAAGGATTAGAGACGAAAACCTACCTCTCTGGCCAATCGCTCATCGACTTTTTCAAGTATCACTTGAAAAGGAAGGTGAGAATAGAGAGGCAGGTTTTGTCTCGTGAAAGTTTCATTAAAAGGTGGGTGAATGTAGCAAAGATGGTGCGTGCGAGTGACGATACCTCTTTGAGCATGATCCTATAAATCGAGAAAAATAGAAAAAGAGAGAGAGAGAGAGCACTTTGCTCTCATGTGTCTATTCCCTGCTGAGGTTACCGTGGTCTTTTCCGTAGGCTTTTCTCCCCATGGATAAACCTAATGTTATCCCATTTTACACTATTGACATTTTCTGTGATATATGATACCTATTTTTTTTTTGCCCCTACCGATGCCTTTTGATCCGATTTTTTAATTCTTATTTTATCTTTTTATTTTTAAAGAAAAGCTCTACAGTTGTATTTGTCTCCTCTGTATGCAGCCCTGTGTGGCTTATAAAAGAAAGATATCTATCTATCTGTCTGTCTGTTTGTCTGTCTATCTATCTATCCACTGTTTTCTCTATTCATTTCAACAAAGAGACAAAAGTCTCCAGTTAACATGAACGTCAATCCAAATAAGCTGTTGTAAACGCTTCTGTTTTATTTCTGGGTTCCAGCAGAGTTAAATAATGTGTTCTTACTTGGAGTGTGACTATCACTGTGTTTTAGCATATCCTTTAGTATATTAACAACTATAACTATAACATCGGTGCAATTTGATGAAGATTTTGTTGCTATTTCTTGCAGGCTCAAGTAATTATTAACTATCATGTGATAAAGAGCACTAAAATATTTCAATGATTTTTTGTTTGAAAAATATTTCTGTAATCGTTATCAAATATGTTGCCATTACTACGAAAACAAACACAAAGAAAGTTTATTGTTCTTGGACTAGGAATGATAGTAGTCACCATTGGGAGTTTCTTGGCGTTAGTTGGTTATAGTGTGTTAACACAGCTGATGTTCCTTGTGTGTGTGTTCTTTTGTGTGTGTGTTCTTTTGTGTGTGTGTTCTTTTGTGTGTGTGACAGCGTTCTAGCCTGCTGCTAATTTTGCTACTGCGTGCTGAGAGCCAATTGCTGTGTCCTGTCTGCTGTCTGACCAGAGTGGCTAAAATGCACTGAATATAAAGTGGTGGTCTTGGGAGGAAAAATTGTTAGACCTAGTTCCACACAAAGATTTATATCATCAGATTTTAGAAAATCATTATCGTATTCTTGAGTTGACTTTTGCACTGAATATAGTGATCGAGGTTCGATTTGTAGTTGCTAAATATTCCTGCTACAACTTGTTTATGTTGGTAGATTGTGTATAAGGTTTATATATATAGTTTGTAAGGATGAGAAATGTACAATTTTGTGATCGTTGTAGATTGTTGAAATTGATTGTTAAGAGATTTGGGGTCCGGACAGGATAGGTATGATGCAGGATGGATTTTTGTGTTGGCCAAGTATGGGGCCAGTCAGTGTTTATAGATTGTTTCAACTTAACACTTGCCTTCTTTTCGGAGGTGTTGTTATGTAGTGAAGGTACTGTTGATAATTTTTAGTAGGAACAGATTTTCTGTCTTATTAAAAACAGAACGTATTAGAATTCCTGATTACTTCATGTATTTCAACATGTTGGGGCCACAGTGTCTAAAAGAACATTTTCCATTAAGTTGTTAATGCTAAGAAAATAAATTACTGTTCTTGCTTCAATTTACAGGCAGATTTTTTAAAAGGACCTTTGTTATAAAATTACTTGAATTAAATACATGGAAAATAATTAATCCATTAGAGACAGTCATAAAATTTAAGCAGTTGACCAGAAAACCAACAGCCAGGTAAATCATTAAATAAAATATTATACTGAGTAAAAAGTAAGCAAAGTTTTTGAACCATGAAGAATTTGTACCGGATTTTTGCAGAGTTTTGAATTATTAACATAAACGTTAGATTTAAAATTCGTGTATAAATATAATTAAAATGTTAATACTCGGAAGTGGGGTCGAGTAGCCATTACATCTTCATTTTTATATAATTTCATTTCATTCATCCGTTTATGTTTTTTGTCCCCACTTGTGCTGTCTTGTCTATCCTTCTTCGTCCCATCTGCGTAGGGCCAATAAAAGAAATATGCACCAATTATCTTTACGAAGAGATTGTATCATTCAGAATTGATTTTGTATCGTTGCGGATAGGTTGTCCTTTGTTGAAGTTTCCCCCTAGTGGAGTGACATGTTGTTGGTGATTGTTTGACTTGTTGTGTTGTTCGATTTTGTAGTGTTTTCTCCCACAGTTGGGGCGAAAATTGCAGGCGCGTGTCGAGAGCTACGCTTCAATAGCACACTGTGATAATATTGCTGAGACTGTGAGACGGCGGGAAGTCAGTGAGGTGCCTGTATACTTCGAAATAGTGAAAAAAAGTAAAAGATTGATACAAAGAGAAGGGTCAAGATCGAAATTATCACCACCGAAAGAGATAACAAGAAACACGTATGAAAAATGAATGGTCTACAGAAGCCTTTCACTAGCAAGTAAGAAAATTGAAATGGCGAAGAAGATTTGGAAGAATGCTTGAAAGAGATAAGAAGTAACATTGAATTATACAGTACAGAACGGAAGTTAGGTACAGTGGAGGTGCGCTTCCCTACTGTGGAGGAGGCAGCTAGGCACTCCACTGTAACTTTGGAGAATGGAAAAATGTGTACTCTTGCCAACTTATCTCGGGAAACAAGTAGCGAGAGTGAGGATTGGCGGGCTGCCCCCAGAGATCAATGGGATGTAGCTGCTTGCAGCTATATTAATAGGCACAAAGGAAGACCCTCAAATGCTGCAGGTAAGCCGTACTAAACAACTGAACTGCAGGGTATATGGCCTAGGAATCATAATCTAGGCCACCTCACTAGACCTACAAGAAGTAACAGAAGAAATAGATTTGCCAGAAGGGGTTAAGCAGCGTGCGGTAGTGGAGGGAAGACCTCCGACAAGCTACTATTGCAGAGAGAAGGGCCTTATTAAGGCAAATTGCCTGCTTCTTATCAAACAAACATCAATGGAGGAGATACAAGAGGAAATTTGTGGGGACGAGACACCGAAGGAAGCTACGGAGAAGGTAGATGCAGAGATCAGAGATGAAGTCCAAGAGATGCAGAACAGGAAGTGGAAACGCATTAAAAACTCCCCATCCCGAAAGAACTAAAAAACCAGAAAAAGAAAGAACTAAGTAGCATACAAATGCCCCCACAGTATATCATATTACAACAAACAATCAAGAATATCACAGACAGCCCAGAATCCCAAACTAAATATACGCAACCACGCACATACAGGCCAGTAACTCCAGTAAAATGTTCCTAAGCACTCACAGAAGGTCCAGAAACTTCAGGAGGATATACACAAACAAACACAGACTATACAGATTTTCCAACTGAATACACACAATCAGGCACACAAATAGATACACAAGAAATACAGAACAATTACAAACATAAGGTGTATTGGACACACTATTGGACGAATGTGTACATCGAGGAAAAATTGGAAAGATGAAGTCAGTAATAAGAGTTGCAGAGGAGGACAACATACGAGTTGCAGGTATCGAATGTATACTGACAGACATTAAAGATTATAAAAAAACTAAAGGCAAGCCTTCGCGACGACGTGAACCCATTAGGGTTGGAGTTAAGATAAAACTATCTACTACCTGTGGTGGAATTTGAAAAATTGAAACTACATTTTATTTATTAAGATAGTTAATTTGATAAATGTAGTCTCAAAAAATAGGGAAAATATATAGTTAAGATGCTACTACTCGGAAGTGGCCATTGCATCTTAATTTTTATATAAATTCATTCCATTCATCCGTTTATGGTTTTTTTCTCCCCACATGTGCTGTCTTGTCTGTCTTTATTAGTTCCTTTTGTGTAGGGCCATATTGGCCAATAAAATGAAATATGTTCCAATCATCATTTCGAAGGGATTGTATCGTTCAGAGTTGATTTTGTATCGTCGCGGATAGGTTGTCCTTTGTTTAAGGTCCTCCCTAGCGGGGTTACCTGTTGTTGGTAATTGTTTAATTTGTTCTTGTTTAAGGTACAGAGGAAGTAGATGCGGAGAGCAGAGATGAAGTCTAAGAAATACTGAATAGAAAGAGGAAGAATATTAAAAATCCCCCCACCCCCGAATAACTAAAAAAAACACACAAAAGAAACACCAAAGTAACATACGAACGCCCATGCAGCAGTTCACGTTACAGCAAACAGTAATAAGAGTTGCAGAGGAGGAAAATATACGTGTTCCAGGTATGGAATGCATATTGATAGACATTAAAGATTATAAAAAATTAAAGGCAAGCTTTTGCGAAGATGTAAAAAAAAATTAAAGGTAAACTTTGGTGACGATTAAGGTTGGAGATAAGATATGTCCATCTGCCACCTGTGGTGGAATTTGAAAAATTGAAACCACATTTTATTTATTAAGATAGTTAATTTGATAAAAGTAGTTTTAAAGCATACAGGATAAAATATCGTTAAAATGGTACTACTCGGAATTGGAGTTAAATAGCCATTACATCTTCATTTTTATATAAATTCCATTCATTCATCCGTTATGTATTTTGTCCCCATTTGTGCTGTGTTGTCTGTCCTTCTTCATCCCTTCTGTGTAGGGCCATATTGGTCAATAAAATGAAATATGTTCCAGTCATCTTTTCGAAGAGATTGTATCGTTCACAGTTGATTTTGTATCATTGTGGATAGGTTCCCTTGTTTAAGGTTCTCCCTAGCGGGGTTACTTGTTGTTGGTAATTGTTAAACTTTGTTGTATTATTTTCTTTTGGTATGTTTTCTCCCCTAGTGGGGGCGAAATTTCCAGTGAGCAATGGAAGAATTGCAAGCGCGTACCGGGAGCTACGCTTCAGTAGTGGGCCGAGATAATGTTGCAGCGACGGTGAGATAACGGCAAGTCAGGGAGGTGCCTATGGACTTCGAAATAGTAAAAAACAGCAAAAAATTAATACAAAGAGAAGGGTAAACATTGAAATTGACGCCGCCAGAAGAGATAACAAGAAGCAAAAACCAAAAAATGGTAGTCTACAGAACCCTTTCACAAGCAACTAAGAAAATAGAAATGGTGAACGAAGAAGATTTGGAAGAATATTTGAAAGAGATAAGAAGTAACATCGAATTTTACTGCAGAGGAAGAAAGTTTGAAACAGCGGAGATGCGCTCCCCTACTGTAGAGGAAGCAGCGATGTACTCCACTGTAACCTTGAGTAAGGAAAAATGGGCACTCCTGCCAACACATCTCGGGGAACGAGTATTGAGAGTGAGGATTGGCAGGTTACTCCTAGCGATCAATGAGATATGGCTGCTTGCAGCTATATTAATAGACACAAAGGACGACCCACATGTGCTGCAGGTAAGCTGTACTAAACAACTAAACTACAGAGAATATGGCCTAGAAATCATAATCTAGACCTGTAAAAAATAACAGAAGAAATAGTTACCTGAAGATGTGGAGCAGCATGTGGTAGTGGAGGGAAGACCTCCCACATGCTACCACTGCAGAAAGAAGGACCGTATTAAGACAAATTGCCTGCTTCTTATCAAACAAACATCAACGGAAGAGAGGAAAGTAGCAGGGACGAGTAGCTGAAGGAAGGTACGGAGGAGGTAGATGCAGAGATCAGAGAAGAAGTCCAAGAGATACAGAATGGGAAGAGCGAGGATATTAAAAACTCCCCACCCTCGAAGAACTCAAAAAGAAAATAAAAAGAAAGAACTAAGTAACATACAAACGCCGCCATAGTATATCACATTACAACAAGCACACAAGAATATCGCAGACAGCCCAGAATCCAAAACTAAATATACACAACCACGCACATACAGGTCAGTAACTCCAGTAAAATATTCACAAGCACTCACAGAAGGTCCAGAAATTCAGGAAGATATGCACAAACAAACACAGACGATACAGATTCTCCAACTGAATACACACAATCAAGCACACAAATAGATACACAAGAAATACAGAACAATTACAAACATAGTGTGTATTGGACACACTATTGGACGAATATGTAGATCGTGGAAAAATTGGGAAGATGAAGTCAGTAATAAGAGTTGCAGAGGAGGAAAATATACGTGTTCCAGGGATGGAGTGCATATTGATATACATTAAAGATTATAAAAATTTAAAAGCAAGCTTTGTGGACAAGGTAAACCCATTTGGGTTGGCGGTAAGATACGACTATCTGCCGCCTGTGGTGGAATTTGAAAAATTGAAGCCACATAGTCACCAATAAAAGGAAATATGTTCCAATCATCTCTGTCTTTGGCAAGTGATTTGTTAACTATATCGTGCGACCGGAAGGTTTGTTTATATAATTGTGTTGCCTGATCGCAGGCTTTGTCAACAAAGGACAACATATCTGCAACGATACACAATCAATTTATTGTTGATTTCCTGTAAGGAAAACGTTGTTGGAAAAATTGTATTTGCCAAAAGCACTGTTGAATTGTTATCCTCCCCTAAGGGGAAAGGTTTTGTGAACTTTTTGTATACTTTTGAACTGTGTTGTCTGTATATTTTTAGTGGTACATTTTTGCTCCTTTGTTGGAACATTTTTGAAATATTTGTTATAAAAAAATGTCTTCAGTAGAAGAAAAATCAACCAGTAAAATGAATTTTGCCTCCGTTGTGGGAGAACTTGAAATAATAACTTTAAAGGAAGAAGAAATCCAGTCATACTTTGGAATGATTACAGAACAAGACGAGAAAGCAAAATTGCTCCTCCCAGTGAAATCACAAACAAAAAAAAAAGAAAGAACTATTATTTACAAGACCTATGACATGAGCAATAAAAAAACTGAAGCACTTCGAAGAAAGTACCATCGAAAAATACCTTGGACCAGTAATGAAACAAATCAAACAACTGGACCGGGGCACTAAGTTTGCTACAGTGGAGGCAAGGTTCGAGTCAACAGAGAAGGCTCGTGAGTTCTCGAACCGAAACTTGCAAAATGAACAAATGGCTCTTCTGCCATTGTATCTGGGACGTAGAACGTCCCGGATAAGGATAAAAAAACATACCACCGGAAGTAGAGGTCGCATGGATTGTGGCCATGTTATTCAAAAGGGAAGAAAAAATAAACAACACCCAGATTTCTAGAGATACCCCACAAAATTGGAAGGAACAGACTCTAGAAATACTGGCACAAACCACTTCCAGGGACCTCGAAAACCTCCCTGAAAAAATCCACATTAGGGAGGAGACAGTGGTAACAGTAAAGAGTGAAGGAAGAAAGCCACGGTGTTTCAAATGCGGAAAAAAGAATCCTGAGGTTCAAGTGCTCGCCGCCCCAGAAGGAGATCGAGGGGGAAAAGACCCCGGAAGATGAAAAAAAGAGGGTAACCACCAATAGCGAAAAACCAGTAGAGGTGGAGGAAAGGGAAAAAAGGAACCAGTAAAGGCCATAGAGACACCGTTTGAAGAAAGCATGAATTTTCAGACTGTGACCCGTAAAAGAACCAAGAAAAAAACAAAAAAAACAGACGGAGTTGCCAACGAAGTCACAAGAGGTGACTCCGAAAATAAAACAAGCGAAAAGGAATAACCAGAACAAAGAAATAGAAAAAAAGGAAAAAAGAAAAAGAAAATATAAAAGTTGGATGTAGAGGAGAGACCAGAGATTGTAATGGTGGTGTATAAAAACACCAACCGTTATTTGGAAGTGCTGATTAGGCCTCACTTACAGTCGAAAATATTTCAGAATGACGCCAAGCAGAACTCCAACACGATCGGGAGAATTTCGTACAAGCTATATACTGAAGTTAAGGGAAGACAATCGAGAGACATTATAGAGTTTAAAGCGCGCTCCAAATTATTTAACCCGTCGGTTGAGCCAAGCTTGGAAGAGAGGAAGGGAACGGTGGAACAGATCCCAGTAGTACTAAGATCAATCCCCTCAACAGACGAAAAGGGCAGGTAAGCCCAACTTTCCTTCTTTTTCGTTTTTGATATGGCTACACTCAGTGTAGGCTTTCTGAACGTGTGTGGCGTGAGCTCGAAGTAGAAGCAAGCTTGTTTCCTCAACGACCTCAGGACACATAGAATATATGTAATGGTGGCTACAGAGACCAAGTAGAACAAGCTGCAGGATTTCCCGTCTCTCTCGAATGGCTAATAGAAGATCATGTCTCCTAGTCAGACCGGAGTGAGGTGTAGCGTTGTAGTTTTGCTCCGAAAGACTTGGCTATGCAGATATGTACGATCTTTGTGGACCCAGAAGGTGAGTTGATTGTTCCCGACCTGACATTCAGGGATAAAGCCTTCAGGCTGATTAGCATTTACGCGCCTAGCACGGTAGGCAGACGGAATGATTTCTATTGACGCCTGGAGAATTTTCTTGCAACGTCAAAGTCACTAGTCATGCTAGGAGACTTTTACGCTATTCTAGTTGCACGCCGGGATAGCGTCGGCTCGAACAAAAGGAAAAGTAACTCACGTCTCATCGATCAACTGAAGCGATTTAAGCTGGCAGATCGATACAAACTTGATTATCCGAGTGTTCCAATGTGGATTGGAGTAACAACGACGGATCGAACAGGTCTTACATAGATAGGATAATTAATTCTAGAGATAAGTCTAGCTTCAGCTGTCCACAATATGTCTCCTATACGGATCACAAATTAGTGACGTGTAGGATGCATATCGATAAAGTACATAGACAGGGGTCTGGCTACTGAAAGTTGAACAAGTCCCTTTTGGCTTGCGAAACTTACCGTAGTCAGATTAAGAAGTTAGTAATGAGGGCATTAACCGGCACTGTTAAATTACCACTGGTGGTGTGCCCTCAAACGGGACATACGTATTGAGTCAATTAGATTTAGCAAACATTTGAGTTTAGAACAGGCTAGAGTAGAAGGGAAATTAGTAAAGGCGTTAGAAGAGGCGCTGCGAGTGGGCTCTGCACCCCAAGTTTTGGCGGCGGGGTCGGTCTTGGACCGACACCTCAATGCCAAACGCGAAGGATGCAGGGCTCGGACAAAAGTACGTGCACTGGGCTGCGAGGGTATCAACGTTGGTGGGTGGGCTCGCTCGGTAGAAACACAATGTGGCATTGAAGCTATGATAAGGTCTTTGGTAGATGAGCATGGACGCAAGATCCGAGGACAGGAAGAGATGTGTAAGGCCTTGTACGAGCACTTCGCCGCGTATTCAAGAGGGATGGATCACTGGACCATGGGAATGCCCCTCGGGACTTCCTGGCTGGTGGCCCGCGCCTCTCTGCGTGAGAGGCTGAGCACTGTGAAAGACAGATCACGGCTGCAGAAGTTATAGAGGTGCTTTCCGTGTGCTCTGGGACAAGTCGCCGGGATTGGATTGTCTACTGTACGAATTTTATAAACGTATGCCAGACTTGTTCGAGAACATACTGGCCGGTGTCTACGCACACTAGCAGCAGAAAGGGAGAATTCCCAAATCTGTGGGCCGGAGAGTAGTAACACTGATCAGGAAGGATGCGAAAAAGGGGATATCATTAATAATTTCAGGCCCATAACTCCGCTAAACACAGAGTTAAAGATTTTGGCCAAAGTGCTAAACCAATAGAGTGAGGCTTATCTTGGAAGGCGGACTTCCAATATTAGGGTAGGAGATATCGCACCTGAAGTAGACCCCGCTTGGCTAGTGGCAGCCATAATAAACGGCCTGGAGGATGAGATCAAATTTCTCCAAGCCTCAGCACTGGGACTGCAGAATTGGCAGGGGCAAGGCCTCGAAATGATAATACAGGCTACCCCAGCCGGTTTAGAAAATATTATAGACACTGTACAGGTGGGGAAGACTAAGCTGTGAGTCACGGTAGAGGGGAGGAATGCTCTGTGCTACAACTGTAGTCAAAAAGGCCACATTAGGGCTGAGACCCATTCTCCTCACGAAAAAGCAGCGATTCCCCCCACCTGTAGAAAAACAGACAAAAACTGCAGGTGAAACGCGTGAAGAAACTTCTGAAAATGAAACAGAGAAAGAGAGGGAGGAAACCCAAGGAAAAAGGTGGGAGATTTTCTCCAGGAAACAAAGAAAAAGACCCTCCCCATCTAACCCCACT
>NC_068997.1:30997645-31012059 GCF_001194135.2 Octopus bimaculoides
AGCCCCCCCCCCAAAAAAAACCCCCAGAATATACAACCACAAAAAAAAACCAGCCCAAAATGTTCTCCTATCTAAACATGGATTTGACTGCAGTTAGTGACGACTAACAAGTCATTACTGCAGTAATTAAAAGAGATGCCCAATGCGGCGAACATAACCAAAGACCACAAGGGGAAAAATATCCTCCAAAACAATGCAATTTATAAAATAGATAGAGAAAATTATAATATGTTGGCAAATCGATATAAAAACGGCATGGGCCTTCTGAAGAAAAACTTTTCCACACTAGTGTTTGAGGGCCTAGTCAACGACACCTCGCAAGCCCGGGCGGAAAACAAAAGGAATGAGATGGACATACCATTCCATCTCAAACTGTAAGTACAACCATTATTGATATTCTTAATGCAGGGTGTTTGAATGTACGCGGCCTTTTGTCAGAGTGGAAACAAGGTCGTTTCCTTAAAGACCTCAAGTCGCATGGAATAGATATTATAGTTGCCACAGAGTCCAGACTGAGAAGTCAAAAAACTTTTTCTCCACTACTTAATGGCTACAAGAAAATTCCTCTATGCCTATTTGGAGGAGGGAGAGGCGTCGCTGTGCTGCTCAGAAAAAAATAAAACACTGGATTTAGAGACAAGAACTATTTTGATCGACCCGGAAGGTAGATTGGCCGTCCTTCACTTGACACTGAGCAGCGTTAATGTCTTCAGGCTGGTAGCTGTCTACGCTCCCTAGGGAACTAGACAGTCTGATTTTGTTTTCGAGGCCTGAAGAAGTTTCTTGGGACGTCTCACACCATAGTAATGTTAGGTGACTTTAACGTAATCTGCGATGCACGCGTAGATTACCTTGGCTCGTCTGCTGATAGGAGGGGAAACCCGTGCTTAAATAATCTGCTCAATCGATTTCAGCTGGCAAATAGGTACAGATTAGATGTCCCAGATGCTCCATTGTGGACATGAACTAATAGCAATAGTTCATCTAGATCTTATTCAGACAGAATTCTAATTAGGGATATAGACGAAAACCTAGTTAGTCGTCCATGATTTCACTATACCAGCTACAGTAACCACGAACATGTGACCTGCAGGCTGGACTTAGGTAAGTTACATAGACAGGGATCCAGCTGCTGGAAACTCAATAATTCACTTTTGGCTTATGAGGAATACAGGAGTCGGATTAGAAGTTAGTGATGAGGGCATTGTGTGGTGCCGTTGATAACAACAAATGGTAATATGCCCTCGAAAGCAAATTTGAATCTATTAGTTATAGCAAAGAGTTAGTTGCTAAAAAAAATAGAGTAGAAAGGGCTTTAGATAGGGCCCTAGACCAAGCACTGGAATCTGGCTACGCCCCCAGAATTTTAGCTGCACAAATGGTGCTTAACCATCACCTGGAGACTAAAAAGGAAGGATGCCTGATCTGGGCTAAGCAAAGTGCAATAAGACGGGAAGGAATAAAATCCGCGGGATGGACCCATGTGATAGAGGGCCAACGTGACAATAATGGCTCGATAAGGTCTTTGATGAATAATGAAAGGAACTTGGTAAACGAAGCCGAGGATATGTGTAAGGTCTTTCAGGAGCATTTCGCCCTGGTTTTCGGAAAGGGGTGGGCTGTAAAGTAGGAGGGACCTCACGGACTTCCTCACTGGCGTGCTGCATCTCTTGGACCAAGAAGCGGAGTGCTGTGAGGAACTGATCACAGCTGCGGAGGTGCAGGAGGCTTTGTCAGACTGCGGCGGGGACAAGTAGCAGGGACTAGATGGTCTCCCTCACAAGCTGTATAACACTATGCCTGACATGTTAGGGCACCTACTGGTATGCGTCTTCACCAACTGGTCACAGAATGGGTTTATACCCAGACCTGTGATCCGGGTAGTGATGATGTTGCTTAGAAAGGACCCAAACAAGAGGATATTATAGATAATTTCAGAACCATCACTCTGCTTAACACAGAGTTGAAGATTTTAACCAAAATCTCTCCCACCTTCTGTAGGTGTTGACTCTAGAGCCCTTACTGGGGATGTTCGAGTGCTTGTGGGGCGTCCCGCGCGATCTATGTTGCAGTAGGATCTAGGCTGCAGTTTCGGCACACGCGGATGACATCATCACCATCACCGCATCCGAGATGGTACACCTACAGACGGTAGGCAAAGCCCTTAAAGACTACGTGGCAGTGGCAGGAGCAAAATTTAACCGGGATAAGTCAGTCGGCTTGTAACTCGGCATCTGGAGAAGCAAGGCAATACCTCCCTACAACCTCATAGGACGTTGGACGAAGAGGCCGGTTAAAATGCTAGGGGCTTGGTTGAGTCCAGATCTCCGGATAGGGAACAATTGGAGCGAGGTGACAAGCACGATGATCCATCTAACTCAGATCGGGTCTGAGCGGTGGGTATCATTGAAAGGAAGGGCGGAGGTTGCAGGAATGTTATTGCCCATAGGATTACCTACCGCCTAACCGTCCTGCCGTGCCCCCGTTCGTGGCTGATCAAGTTGGAGCGGCAGAAGAGTAGAAGTCCTTTTGTAAAGCGCTCTGTCTGCTTCCAGTACCTGCTAAAGGGTGAGCTAGGCCATAACTGTTGGTGTGCAGACATGCACTGAGACATCTGTGGCTCTACCTCGATGGTGAACAAACGTGGTCTTCGTTCGTTCGGTCGTTACATCCTGAGCTTACTTGTGTGAGTGAACTAGGACCATGGATTAAGTATAGAACTTTGGATATTCGAGCAAGTTTGCCATTCATCATAAAAAAAAACAAGACGTAAAGCAGCTGAAATTGTTCACGATGACAACGAAACGTTTGGTGAGGAAATGACAAATAAGAGGTCAGTTTAAAAAGGGTATAAACGATCTCACAGTGGAAACCTGAGCCTTGAAAACCATGAGCGTAGGGGACACCCATCTGTCATCAATGGCGATCAATTAATGACCGTTATTGAGAAAGATCCACGTAAAACTACCCGAGAACTGTCAAAAGAACTTCAAGTTAGCCAGAAAACTGCCTGAAACCATTTGCATGCAATCAGAAAATCAATGAAGCTCGACAAATAGGTGCCACACAATTTGAATGAAAATCGGAAAATGCGCAGTTATGGAATTTGCTCGTCGCTTCTTCTCTGTAACCAGATGGATTCATTTTCAACCATATTGTAACTCGCGATGAAAAGTGGATTCTGTACAATAAAAAAAAAAAACGTTCTTTGCAGTGGTTGGACCAAAACGGAGCACTGAAAGCCTTCCCTAAACCCAAGTGATTGTTTGGTGGTGTACTCCTGGACTCATCTACCATAACTTCCTAAAACCTAGAGAAACCATTGCTGCAGAAACATATTGCCATGAAATTGCCCAAATGAACGAAAATCTGCAACTCCTCCATCCCAGACTGGTCAGCAGAAGAGAGCCAATCATTCTTCATGGCAATGATCGACCACAGGTTTCACTAATGATGCTTCAGAAGTTGAGGAGACATGGCTATGAAGTTCTTCCCCACCCAGCTTATTCCCCAGACCTTTCTCCAACCGAGTACTACTTTTTCAAACACCTTGATGGTTTTTTACACGAGAGAAGGAGTTCCAAAAATGAAACTGATGTTGAAAATGCTTTCAAAGAGTTCATCATCCCTAGATTTTTATGTTATCGGAATAAATAAACTTGTAAGTCATTGGCAAAATATGTTGATTGTAATGGTACTTAAATTTCCGTGTTGTTGAACTATATTGTCGTGAATTTCATGTTTCAAAACGTTGCTTACTTTTTATTCAGCTTGATATTTATATAAAATTCTGCACCAACAAAATACTTACACAGTCCTTCCATTTATTTTTCCTAACCACAAACGTCTTTAGATATGTAAACATTATAAATGGAATAAACTTCCAGTAACCTTATTTACATAATAGTCTATTTACTGACCTTTACTATTATAGCAGGGATGTTGCGTGATAGTGAATCATAAACTGACTTCAGAGTTTGAAGCTCCCCTCCAACCATTACTGCAACAGCTGGAATCGTGGCTCCTGTCACAAAAGTATATACAGAAACATATAACTCAATTAATATACAAATTATATCTGGTTAATTTATACAATATACCTGATTAGGGTAAAACATACACCCGATTACTGAATGAAAAATATACGTGATTTAATTAAAAATATATACCTCTTAAAGTATGAAATATAACACGATCAAGGTATAATGAATACCTGATTAAGGTACACAACATCTCTGATTCAGATATAAAGTATAACTTGATTTAGGTGTAAAATATTATGAAATATATTTGACTAATGTAAAAAGTATAAATGGACTAAACTATAAATTTTAGCATCAGTTAACTATTTTGAGGTTTTAGAAAACATAAATCAGTATCATAATCACCATCATTATCATCGTCGTCGTCTATTCCAACATCATTTAACGTCCTCCCTACATGCTGGTATGGGTTGGATGGTTTGAGAGGAACTGAAGACCATGCTAAGCTCTACCATTTGCTTTGGCATGGTGTCTACAGCTGGATGCTGTTAATACCAACCACATTACAGAGTTTACTGAATGCATTTTATGTGGCACCAACATCAAAGAGGTGACCAAGCAACTTGGAAAAGAAGACACTTCAACTGAGGGAGAGTGATTAATATTGAGTGAGGTGGCTTTGTGCCAGATGATAAGTTATAATATGAATAAGTAGCCCGAAACAGGTATGTTACAGTAGATGAGATACATGGCTACGCCAGGTGAAAACAGAGAGAAGAGAAGTGGGTGAGAATGTGTTGGGACATCCTGTCAGATTACAGGGAGGTATATATATGAGTAGTGGTACGGAGGACTGGATAGAGTGTGAGAGTGTGAAAGGTGAGATGGAGAGGAAGGAAATACAGTGGGAGGTGAACATGGATAGAGGAGGGGGCATAGGAAGATATTTTGCAGGGAAAAGATTCAACATGGACACAGATCATATGTAGAGGTTTAGACATAAACAACATGTCTTAACGGCCTCAATTTTACCCAGATGGACAGGTCTTCTTAAGCCTATATTACCAAACATTTCAGTTTTTTACCATTTAATTCGACAGCATAAGAAGAAAGACATAATGCTTATAGCAAAGAAATGTTCTTCCACCGCATGCTTTTTCTGGTCTTAATCTACATACAACTAAATCCGTAATGTCACCACACACGCTAGGCCTCCCAATTACTGCGGATCTCTCCTGGCAATCACAAATCTATAATTTATCAAACAATGTGTGTTAAAGTGTCGTCTTCCTTTTTAGAATTAGAACATACTTCAGCTCTGAAGAACTTTCTACAGTTCTAGATTGTGAAACCCGCAATGAAATACTGTCCCCACATCTGGAAAGGGGTTATACTTAAAAGTCAGAAAGAACCTATATTACCTTAGAATGAATACCATTCAGCTGATTGGTCAAGACATATTTACCATTACCCTCCAAATTCTGTCTGCCAATGCTCCCTTTCCTGATTCTATTACGTTTGCTGATATAATGGTCATTATTCCTTTCATCAACATTCGTTTTATACATAAGCTACATTCCCAAGTACTTCCTCCCCTAAATGCTAACCTTATAAAATTATTTTTTCACACATTATTGCTGTAACACATATTCCCACTGACATTGACTTGTAGCTGTCCAACGTGAACATTAACCACATCTATCCAACCATTCAGCAAAGATCATGAGTTAATTTTGCTTCAGCGCCATAGAAAGTGTATAAAGACCAAATATATATTGATTATATCATTCGTCTTTTATCGTTTACTTGTTTCAGTCATCGGATTGCAACAATTCTGGGGAATTACCTGGAAAGGTTTAGCCAAAATATTTGATCCCAGTAATAATTTTTTAAGCTTGGTTCGTTTTCTATTTACGTTTGGGAACTGAGTTGTCCTCACAATGGTTGCATGCTGTTTACGTGAAGGAGTGCATGGTTGAGCCCCAGCTATTGATTCCCAACCAAGTCAGCAACTCAACGTCACATGATCTAACCACATTTGTTAGGGAACGTATTCTTAATGTGACCTTGTGTGCTCCGACGCTGCATGCAGAATTCTTTTCGTTTGGGAGCTGAGTTAGCCTCACAATGCTCGTACGCTGTTTACGCGACAGAGTGCACGGTTGAGCCACGACTACTGATTCCAAGCCAGAATAGCGCATGACATATTGTAACTTAGCAGTGTTGTCAAACTGCTAAGTTACAAGGACTTAAACAAGCCAACACCAGTTGTCATGCAGTGGTGGGGAACAAACATACGCACAAAGCCAAACACACACACGCGCATGCATATGGATATGGTATCAATAACTGTTACCAACTATAACTGTTACCAACGAAACTTTAATTGATTAATACAGATTTACTTCATTAGAAAAAAGAACATTTTTATCAGGTTAGTTCATGAACCACGACATTCAAAAACCTCCAAAAGCTAACGGCATGCGTACTTTCATGAAATAAGGGAATACAATTGGAAAAGCACAATAGCAAGCAAAAGGTAAAATAAAAGAAGTAATGGGAATAATAATAAACTGATCGTAGAATGATAGAATATATAATAATCAAAATTGTATACGAATATATAATAATCAAAATTGTATAAGAATATATAATAATCAAAATTGTATAAGAAATGAATAAAAATAAAGGAAAATAAAGAAAATACAAGAAAGCAGTATGGTATAAATTTCAAGCCACTATTTATACCGTACAGAATAGATTAAACCGACTGTAGTTGCAGACTCTTTCATATTTAGAATTTAAAGATTATATTCTCCTTTGTGACTGTCGGCACTACCACTACCAAACTAAACAATTACCAGATATAGGAACTACATCTATGTCATAAATTAAGCTCGTAGACGCGTTCAATAGCACCACATGAGAAAAATCTATATGAAAGAAATAGCGTGGTAAGGGGGTGGAATTGGCAAGGAAGCACTTAAAAACCACACTGTTGTACGATATTCCGGTTTGGAATCATTGGTCGTGACTCCACCGTGCACTCCTTTGCGTAATCAGCGTGGGACCATTATGAGGCTAATTCAGCTCCCAAACGAAAAGAATTCTGCATGCAGTGTCGGGGTACGTAAGATCATATTAAGAATACAGTATCTAACAAACGTGATTAGGTCACGTGACGTTGAGGTGCTGACGTGATTAGGAATCAATAGTCGTGGCTCAACCATGCACACCTTCACGTAAACAGCGTCTGATCATTGTGAGGACAACTTAGTTCCCAAACGTAAACAATTTTGCATGCAGCGTCCGAGCACGCAAAATCACAATACGGACACTGTCTCGAACAAACGTGGTTGGGTCATAAACACCATAAATTACTAGGTTAATGTACATGCGAAATTTCGGTTTGTAATCAATAACTGAAGAATATATGTATTCACTTCGTCTCTGCTTGGAAGGAAGACTTTGAAAGTGAAACTAAAACAGAATAGTTGAATAGTTGTTCAGGGTTTAACATATTTTAGCATATTTTTCATGATATATATTGCATTCCAAACGGGTTTTTTTTACAACAAATTGCTACCTATGGTATTCTGCGATCAGGCTATTATGCTACCACTTAGACAACACTGTCTGAAGTTTACATCGGTTCATCCAATTAATACAACCTACTAACATCCTTTTCTACTCTAGGCACAAGGGCCGATTTTTTTTTCTTTTGGTTGGGAGTCGGTTAGATCGACCCTAGTACGCAACTGGTACTTAATTTATCGACCCCGAAAGGATGAAAGGCAAAGTCGACCTCGGTGGAGTTTGAACTCAGTGCGTAAAGACGACGAAACACCGTTCAGCATTTGGCCCGGCGTGCTAACGTTTCTGCCAGCTCGCCGCCTTCACAACCTACTAATATCATTTCAGTAGCTATCGTTTTTACCGTTTTGAACAGAAGCAATGCTTGGACCATGCATGCAGTTGTACGTACTACAAGAAAGGGGCTTTCTGCCCGCCAAGGGCCTCATTACTCATTATGTGAAAAATTTTAAGTGTCTAAAACCATCTCTGGAACAGAAGTTAAATCATTTGAAAACTTCAGAAGTTCTGCGGGTTTATACACGCACATCCTTCGCTTTATGTATATATATATATATATATATATATGCATGTATGTATGTATGTATGTATGTATGTATGCATATATATATAGATAGATAGATTTAAGATAATCAAATATAAAATAAAAAGACAAAAACGAGTGCATTTATATTTATAGCTTATATATTTTTTATGTATTTTTAATTTCATATCTAATTATTTCACTTGACACGTTGTCCATCTGTTTTTATTTATCTATTTGTAATTCACCTCTCTCGGAATCTGATCCTTGCGTAGATCCAAATATTGGGTCATCCCATAAATAATACGGTTCTTTCAATTGCATGAACTAAAAGTAGGAGCGGGATGGGATAAACTACAAGCCTCAACTTGTTATAAAAGCAGGTAGTAATTTTACCTTGGACTTATTTTTAGTCCAAGTTTTGAGAAGCGCAGTTCGATTTTAACAGTTATTTTTTTCAAAGCTATAATGGAAATGACAAAGGAGCATATTCGACATACTTTGCTTTATGAGTTCAATAAAGGCAACAACGCAACGGAAAGTGTGAGGAATATTGATGCAGTATATGGAGTTCGGACAATAACTGTAAGCCAGTGCCAACGGTGGTTCCAGAGATTCCGATCCGGAAACTACAGCCTAGAAGATAAGCCTCGTCCTAGAAGATGTGTGTAGAGCTCGACGACGACGTCCTCCAATCCCTCGTGCAACAAAATCCCATCGTAACTATTGAGGAACTAACAGAGAAGCTTGCATTTGGTCATTCAACTGCGTACCAACGGAAAAGTCAGCAAATTGGGTCAATGGGTTCCTCACAAACTTTCCAAATTTAATCGCACGCAGAGAGTAAGGGTGAGCTCTTTTTTTGCTGTCATGTCTCACGAATGAACCCTTTTTGAACCGAACAGTGACTGGTGACGAGAAATGGGTTCTCTAGAAAAATGCCAACTACCGAAGACAGTGGACAGGAAAAGGAGAAACACCGGCATCCCAGGTTAAAGAAAGTCTTTACCCACCTAAGGTATTGTTATCTGTTTGGTGGGATATGAAAGGTATAGTCTATTGTGAACTTTTAAGCCGAAACCAAACGATAGCAAAAGAGATCTACTGCGAACAGCTTGAGCGGCTTAAGTCAGCGCTAGAAGAAAATCGGCCATCTTTGGTTTCAAGACGAAAAGTGTTCTTTCGTCAGGATAATGCTCGGCCACATACAGTGAGGATGACATTCCAAAGGCTGGAGGAGTTTGAATGGGAAATGATACCCCAACCACCATATACGCTGGATATTCCGCATTCTTCAAAATCATTTGGACGGAAAAAATATGAATTCTGTAGACGAGGTCAGAACAGAACTGGAGGAGTATTTTTCGTCACGGACAAGTGAATTTTGGAAGAGGGGCCTTGCAAGTCTACCGGATAGATGGAAGAGCATTGTA
This sequence comes from Octopus bimaculoides, assembly GCF_001194135.2. NCBI lineage: Eukaryota > Metazoa > Mollusca > Cephalopoda > Octopoda > Octopodidae > Octopus > Octopus bimaculoides. The sequence continues at coordinate 31,007,179 of NC_068997.1, forward strand.
GAAAATAATGGAGAGTATATTTTAAATAAAAAAGAATTGTGTTTATCTTAATTTTGAAAAATAAAAGCATTAAAAAATCGCATTACTTATGAAATGACCCAATACATTACGAACCCTGCATTTAGTACACTGTGCATTTCCTGATTAGCCCCAGGGCTAATGATGTACTTGGTCGGGTTCTATTAATCATATATATAACCTAAATATTTATCACCGCTGAATTTGTCAACATCGTAACAGGAGAATCGTTGAGTAAATATGGATTGGATGGCATGGAACAGTGTTTTCCAAACTCTTCCGGTTAGTGACACACATATTAAACATACATAATTTAGCAACACACCAATTAAGTTTTCTGTAAAACTAACGTTAATTATTTTAATATGATCTATTATAGCTATAAAATTCTAATGCATAAATCAATTTTAATAGCGGAACATGTCGATAAACCTTTATATTTTATAAATATACATTTTGTAAACAAAATAAAATACATTTTCAAGAGAAATATGAGTTATCATTTATCTTTAATAATCTGTAAATATGTGCAAGAATTAACCAATTAACTGCCAAATTTTTTATTCATATTTTTTTGACTTTGGAGTTAAAATAATATGTAGTATTTAAATTTTCTTCATATATGAATTATTTTGGAAATTATGATAAATTTTTCAAAAAGTCTCAAATGAGCATCACTGGAAAAAAAGCATATTTATCCTTCTCTATTCAATTGCAATAATAAACATTTTAGCTGTTTTTTTAAAAAAATATAGTATCAAATGCGAATGTGTATGAAATATCAATGAATAATGTAAATGGGAAATGAAAAAGAACAACAAAAAAAAAAACGTTTTCAAAAGTCAATAATTTTGTAGTTCAAAAATTCCGATTTATGACATAAAATGTCCTCTAGAATTAACCAGAGCTAATAATGACTAAGTGTAACTACTAGATATTGTTAAACACACATTTGGAAATGTAATTCAATTTGAATACATCGAACAACCGTCAGTGAGACAGTTTTTAGCAGATCCCCAAATGGAGCTCATGGCAGGGAATGGGTCAATAACTTTAGTAAGTGCCCCTCTTCACAAATCAATAACAGACACCGATCATTCTTGATTTCGAGTAGTTCTTCATCAGTAAATGAAAAATCAATCGTTGCAGTTGCAAGAAGTGGATTTCTGATCCAATCGTAGTTCTGGATTTCAATACTTGGAAAATAATAATCAAGTTTTTCTCTAAGCAATGTTAAATGGTCAACAATTAACGAGCTGATCTCACATTTTAGCTCACACAAGTTTTGGAAAACATTTCAAAATTTCGTTCTTTTAATTTGGCGTTTCCAACTTGTCTCTCATAGCACAAATTTTATCAGCCGATGTTATGATATTTTATGCTTTTCCCTGCATACTTGTGTTAATTTTATTCAAATGTTCAAATATTTCCGAAAGATATGCCAATTTGGTGCACGAAAGTTCATCTTCAATCAGATCGTGGAATTCATTCTGTTGATTTTCTTCAAAAAGTTTAAGCATAATTTCTCTCTATTCGTATACACGAGAAATCACACGACCTTTTGAAAGCCAACGAACCTCTGTGTGTAGTATAAGTTTCTTGAAATTTGCTCCCATCTTTTCACAAATAATCTTGATTTAAGACGTCTACTTTTGATGTAATTGACCATTTGAACCACTTCGTTTATAACTCTTCGTAAATCATCTCCAACATTTTGCGATACAAAAATAATAAGTAATTATAATATTCTCTTTCTTTTTTTTACTAAAGTTGTAAAACCTTTTACTGAAGCTACCATTGAGGGAGTGCCATTTGTGCATATTTCTACACAGTTTAACCATAACAAACTATTTTTGTTCATGAAGGAATTTAAAGCCTGAAAATGGTCTTCACCTCTAGTTCTCAATAGAAGTTCTAGACAACACAAAAATTGCTCAATAATTCTGTCATTATAAATAAAACATAAAAATCATGAAATGTGCTAACCCAATGACATTTGTTGATTCATCTAACGGCAATGCATCTAACGTCATCTTTAAAAATATCCTCCATTTGCAGCTTAACGTCATCAGACATATCTTGAATTCGTCTTCCAATTCTATTATCTGCCAGAGGAATTTTATTAACTTCTATCTCAACTTCGGATCCGAACATTGTTTGAACAAGAACACATCAAGATTCATTAATGTTACTTTCAGCAATAATATGTCGTTCCTTGTTTTTGGCAATTATTTGAGCAACCAAGTAACTTGCCTCTTTAGCTTTGTCTGATATCTTCATTCTCTTTGTGGAAGTTGAAGCCTGTTTTATTTAAGGATTTTAAAAGTTCGATGAAGTATTCCTCTGGTTTTGTTAATAAAGTGTCGACGCTGTAATTCGTTTGGTACCCTACTTTCATTTGCAAGTATATCCCCACAGACTAAACACTGGGTACTGAGGTTGTTTTCATTTCCAGAAAATGTGAAGCCCAGTTTTCTATAACCTTTGTTGTATAAACGAGGCTTAAACATTTGTTTGAGTAGTTTCATTTGCAGCTGTTAAATTTTGTTCATTGGAAATGTCATCTTCTGCAACTTTTCTTTTCTAAATTAAAAACTTATCCATTTTATGGGTAATTCAATTACAATTTATGAATAAACCTAAGCTGATTTATTATAAAGTTATGATATAAAGTGATTCTGGTGACAAAGGGCCTCTCGCTCAGAGTGGAAGGTAGAGTGTATGATGCATGTATGCAAACTGCCGTGCGACACGGCAGTGAAACATGAGCCATGACTACTGAGGACATGCGTAGTCTTGAAAGAAATACAGTTAGCATGATCCGCTGGATGTGTAATATCAGTGTGCATACACGACAAAGTAAAAGTTCGCTCAGTGAAGAGTTGGACATTAGAAGCATTAGATGTGATGTGCAAGAGAGACGACTGCGCTGGTATGGTCTTGTGTTGCGTATAGATGAGGGCAGCTGTGTGAAGAAGTGTCACAGCCTAACAGTGGAAGGAACCTCTGGAAGAGGTAGTCCCAGGAAGACATGGGATTAGTTGAAGCATGACCTTCGAAAGTTGGGCCTCACAGGCAATGACAAGAGACTGAGATCTTTGGAGATATGATATGCTTGAGAAGATCCGGCAAGTAAAGTGAGATCGAAGCCGTGGCAGATGCCAGTGTTGCATAACAGGACCATTTAAAAGTACCCTTGAGTCGTCGGGTGATATGATGCGCTTGAGAAGACCTGTTGAGTCAAGTGAAGTGAAATCGAAATCATAGTCGTTGCCAGTGCCTCCTGACTGGTACCTGTGCTGGTGGAACGTAATAAACACCATTTGAGCGTGGGGCAATGCTAGTGCCTCCTGACTGATTCCCCATGCCGTTGGCACGTAAAAAGCACCATCCGAACGTTGGTCAATGCCAGTGCCCCCTGACTGGTTCCCATGCCGGTGGCACATAAAAAGTACCATCTGAACGTGGTGGATTCCAGTGCTCCTGGTTGGTTCCCGTGCCGGTGGCACGTAGAAAGCAACCACTACATTCTCAGAGTGGTTAGTATTAGGAAGGGCATCCAGCTGTAGAAAATTTGCCTGATCAAATCGGAGCCTTGTGCAGCCTATTGGCTTGCCAGTCCTCAGTCAAACCGTCCAACCCAGCATAGAAAGCGAACGTTAAGAGATCATGATAATGATGATGAGGATGATAACTAAACATGTAATTTAATATCACCAATACTAAACTCGATAAAGTTAGAAATGGCACGTTGCACTTAATTAGAACACCTGTTCTCTAAGGTTAAACCCGCGAGTCTGATGAACAAAGAGCAAGTGTGGCATGTGTTTAATATGATTTCATAATTATTAGTTCACTCTCAGTTTTGCCTAATACCAGTATAGGTGAGTAATACGTTTAGGCAATTTGAAAGCAGTTCCAGTGTGTTTTATTCACTAAAACAGGTGCGGATTTGAAAATTTTTAATCGATTTTTGATTTACTTCAAACAAGAAAATAGCGCTTGCTTATATGTTAATTCTTTTACACTGAATAAAATACAATGAAAATGAGTGTTATATAATGAAGATTACTTGTGCGTTTTTTATCGTTTTGTTTTTTTAATCTCGCTTCTAAATATTAAGTGGGATACGATAGCAGGTAGGTACCTGCATTGGCATGTTCGCTATACTATCAAATGAATTCTGAAAAGCTGAAACAAATTGGTATTGGGTATTTTATATATTGGTGTCCCGTACGTTTGCGACACACCTACGCCCTGCTGGCGATACACTAATGTATCGCAACACAGTTTGGGAAACACTGGCATAGAAGAATAGAATTGTTTAGATGTTAACTCTTAATAATAAATTAACTATAACCAATAAAAGACTTACTATTTCATCTCTGGTCTATATTTTATGTTTATATTTCTCTAAAAACAACTTACCTCGCCTTATGTTTTGTAAAGTAGTATCTTCTAACTGTTTTTTAAATTCAATTTCTACCCCAAAAGTGTCTTTGGTACCATCATCAACAAGAATAAAATGTGTATGATTAGGATCCAAGGCATACTTTCCTCCGTTAGAATAGTTTGCAGGCCACGATCCCTAGAAATCAAATCAATATTTTAGTTATTGTATATATATTATCAAAATCATTATAATCTAAAAATATATTTGTTGTGTTTGTTCTGACATAGTAGAGGGTAGAAAGAAAAAAAAAAACAGTGAAAAAAGAAATGGAAGAAGAGAGAAAGGGGAGAGAAAGAGAGAGTATCAGAATGTGGTGGTGGGGGGAGATTTTAATGTTCACAAACATTAGAAAGAGGAACACTAATGAATTGCTATACAGATGCATAATCACGCCCCCATACACATATATA
>NC_068997.1:31014767-31018602 GCF_001194135.2 Octopus bimaculoides
ATATATATATATATATATATATATATATATATATATATATATATACATGTCTATATATATATATATACATGTATGTATGTATGTATGTATCCATATATAAACAGGCAATGTACATATATAAATGTGTATGTGTGTATATATATATATATATATATGTGTGTGTGTTTATGCATGTCTGTGTGTGTTTGAGTGTGTGTGTGGTTGTGTGTGTGTATGCGTGTGTGTACTAGCTGAATGACCGGCGTTACTCGGTTTACTGCTTTTCTTAATTAGGTTAGTAAACAATAAATATATAAATTGTAATGATAATAGAATTTTGAACTAAAAATCAGTCAAAGTTGAAGCACATCAAGGAAAAGAATATTCACTGTGTAATGTTTTGTTGGTGTTGAAATGAATAAACTATTACCGCTTCGAACTCGCGAGGAAGTAACATACGTTTGGACGTGGGAGAAGTTTGTAGCGGACAGATGAAATCCAACTACTTTGAGGGATTGACACTGAGATTTGTTAACTGAAATACCAAAACTTAGTTTGACTTGAAACTGAAGCCTCTTAAATTCAAATGGAACATCTGTGTGTATGAGAGGAATTTTTGGAATAAAGACGTTTTCTTCTTTGTGACAACTTGTTATGATTGCTGCCTGTAAGATATGGGGCTTCGTGGAAGTAACGACTAAGCGAGTTCCATTACACAGGCTAAATGGGTCAAGATTCTTAAGCAACATAATAAGAGCATCCAGTGTTAGTGTCAAGTTATGCGGTGGCATCCCAATGCATTTAAGTGTGTTCAGAAATTCAACAGGTATTAAAGAACCTGATCTTGATCGACTGTTGTCAATTGATCGAAAAGTCATTTCTGACGTATCTGTTAACTTTTGAAGAAGCTCATGATTGAGTTTATCAACCATTTCATTAGTTGGAGCTAGTATAACTCTTTCACATAACCAATTTACATCGGTGTAATTGACAGATAAATTAGGAAATACTTTATCCATAAGATCCCTAAGAGACGGTATCATTTAACCGCGTGTAATTTCATGTTGCTCAAGTCTTCAGTTGAATATTAATATCTCATTATCAATCTTAAGTAGCACGTATGATCACCTTGTAGAAGTACTCTGATGTTGCAAGATGAAATTTTTTCACGTGTCTCCAAAGGTACTATTTTTCAAGCGTGCATTGAACTCATCAGCTTTTGATACTTTGGAGACAACTGGAAATGTTTGACGAAAATCTCCTGCAAGAAGACCTGCTACACCTCCCATGAGCGTGCTATTGTCATTTATGTCATGGAGGGTAGGGTCAAGTACATCTAGAGGTTCACGATGTGACATAGTGCACTCATCCAAAACAATGAGGCAAGCTTTTTGGAGAATTGCTGCCCTTGTAGAATTTTGGGTAATGTTGCACATTTGAGATTCTTTCATTGCAGGATTTCGAGGGAGCTTGAACAAGAGGTGTTCTTACCCCATTGAGGAGCGTAGCGGCAATACCAAGAGATGCAACACTGGAAAAATGTTTGATTTTATTTCCTCCCATTTACGATTGAGGGTGAAAGTGACAAAAGGATCTGGTTTTCCATATGCCCTGACATACGTCATAGCATTTGTGTTCGTTCGTGCATATATCTAGGACCGCTTGCGAGCATTTTAGGTTGCTCCATTGTTTTGTATATCACCATCCGTGCTCAGAGTATCTTGAAGATGAGCATAAATGTTAGCCCTTAACCTTTTTGATTGTTACGTATGTAGAGACACTGACTCACAAAATTAGCATAGGCGCAGGAGTAACTGCGTGGTAAGTAGCTTGCTAACCAACCACATGATTCCAGGTTCAGTCCCACTGCGTAGCACCTTAGGAAAGTGTCTTCTAGTATAGCCTCGGGCTGACCAAAGCCTTGTGAGTGGATTTGGTAGACGGAAACTGAAAGAAGCTCGTCGTATATATGTACATATATGTATGTGTGTATATATGTTTGTGTGTCTATGCTTGTCCCTCCACCATCGCTTGACAACCGATGCTGGTGTGTTTACATCCCCGTAACTTAGCGATTCAGCGAAAGAGATCGATAGAATAAGTACTAGGCTTTCAAAGAATAAGTCCTGGGCTCGATTTGCTCGACTAAAGGCGGTGCTCCAGTATGGCCGCCGTCAAAATGACTGAAACGAATAAAAGAATAATACGGATCAACCAGGTATTGCTGAAATAGATCACAATACATGTATAATTGATTTGATTCTCTGGTCCTAACATTAGTTGGTAAGAATAGAAGTTATTTCACGGCATTTTTTTGCTTGTAATTGGTTCTCCCGTTGTAGGTTGAATCTGTGGAATATTGAAATGATTCGCTTCTTGTCCATTCCACAAGATAAGAGGATACTGGAGAGCATCATAAGTGGGACAAGTCTCTGAAACACGTTTAAGATTGTGATCTCGAGCACGAATGAGAATATCACGATTTTCATGGGGATCACCTACCATAAGGATGGTTACTTCATTAGATGTGGGCTCATTAAAACGGACGGCGTAAAATGTCCTTTACTATAGTTTACTATAGACGCAACGAGCGCAGAAAAACACACAGTCACTCACAGACATACACACATACTCATATATATATATCTATATGTATGTGTAGATGTGTGTGCATGTTTAATTGTCTGAGGCCTAACATATAAAAATTACCGCACACACTCGCGCACGCATACTTTCTAACATGCATTCACATACATATACTAAGACAGACACACACTCAGACATACATTCTCGCACACCTCAAGCTTTATCTGTCCCTGTGTGTGTGTGTGTGTCTCTCCATTTAGATGTGTATGTGTGTTTGAGTGTATGTGTGTCAGTATTCACAAAAATGCATGGATCGTCTCACGCACATACAGTCTAACATACACTCGCACACAAACACATCTTAGTCATCGGTCTAACGTACGTAATGAACGCGCTAACACACACATTCACAAACGCATACACACTAATTCACCTATGCATGTGTATGAGTAGATGCGTGTGTGTATTTAATTGTCTGAGGCCTAAAGTGCAAAAATTTCTCTCTGTGTGTCTGTGTTTGTTTTTAGATGTATGCATGTGTGTGTGTGTGTGTGTGTGTGTGTGTGTGTGTGTGTGTATGAGTGTCAGTTGTCACAAAAATGTATGCATGCTGATACTGACAGACGACATACAGTCTTATATAGACTCGCACACATATTCTTGTCAGTCATCGGTCTAACGTACATAACGAACGCGCAAGCACACACACACACTCACAGACACATAATACTCATATAGAAAATGTAATGTGGTGGTGGTGGTGGTGGTGGTGGTGATGGTGGTGATGGTGGTATAAAATGTTTACGTTAGTTGACTTTTAGAAAGATAATAATGTTAAATATTGTAATGCAAATGCGTAAATGAAAATAAAGATTATTTGGTTGGCGAAAGATTACTGAATCTTTTGATACCCCACACCTCAGAATCAGTTATGAAGTCTTCGAATACATAAGGAACATACGCACCCACACATACATACGCATACACAACACACGCACACACACACACAAACGTACACACATACAAACTCTGTTTTATATATTAAGAAATATTAAATTCTTTTTTTTCTTTTTTCTACTCTAGGCACAAGGCCCGGAATTTTGTGGGAAGAGGCCAGTCGATTAGATCGACCCCAGTACGCAACTGATACTTAATTTATCTACCCCGAAAGGATGAAAGGCAAAGTTGACCTCGGTGGAATTTGACCTCAGAACACAACGACTGATGAATTGCTTTAGCTTTAAAGCTGCAATCATACTGGGGCACCACC
>NC_068997.1:31018993-31021579 GCF_001194135.2 Octopus bimaculoides
AGTTGGAAAACAATGGAAACACCTTAAAATTTCAAACAAATTTATTTCAATATGTGGTAGGTATGCCTTTGGCAGTAATTACAGCTTGAATTCTATGAGATATAGACCAGTCTTCTACAAACTTTGAATTGTCTCCAAAAGAATTTTTGTCCATTCTTCAGCTAAAACAGTCTCCAGTTCTTGTAGTGATGATGGTGGAGGACATCGACTTCTTACTTGTTTTCCTAAAATGCACCATAAATGTTCAATATTGAGATCTAGGGACTGTGGTGGCCAGATAAGATGTTCAACTTCAGTAACAACTTTAGCTGTGTGAATTGGTGCATTATCATCCTGAAAGATTGCGCTTCCCCCGGAAAGAGTTCCGCAGCTATGTAATCAATGGGCCGGCGAATTTCCAAGATATAGCTCCAAGAGATCATCACAGATCCTCGTCCATATTTAACAGATGGAAGAAGGCAATCTGGGTCAAATGCTTCTTTTGGCAATCTCCACACGTATACTCGACCGGTAGTCGGAAATAAGGTAAGGGATGACTCGCCCGAGAAAATAACATTCTTCCACCGCCCTAGGGTCCAATTCTGTAGATTTTTACTCCACTCCAAATGCTTTGCAACGATAGTTTTTGAAAGTAGAGATTTTTTTTATTACAGTCCACCCGTGAAATCCGGATTTGTCCAGCTCCCAGCGAAACTGGGTTTTCGAGGTTGTCATTAAGCTCTGCAGTAAATTTAGGAGCTGTGCTTTTGTGATTCTTTCTAACAATTTGCGTAAGAGTCCCACGGTTCCTATCTGAGAGTTTTGGTTTTCTTCTGGAGTTTTGTTTCGACGAGGAGGTTTTTCCGTCTTTCTCAAAGGCTGCTAATACTTTCGAGACAGTTCTTCTTGATACAACAAACATTTTGGCTGTTGTCGGTACGCGAGCGCCTGGCATACGAGCACCAGCAATTTGACCTCTTTGAAAGTCCGATAGATCTCTCATTTTAATGAATTTTAATTACCTTTTTCTGATGATATCTGAAAAGTAACAAGAATTTTAGCAAAACATATTAAGGAACACTAATAATAAATCAAAAATATAAAAGTAAACAAACTTTTGACGGTTTTATACATATTTCAAAATGATGATGCTATGATGCTAGGTGTTTCCATTATTTTTTCCAATCCCTACATATATATATATGTATATATGTAGGTGTAGAAGGTTCTATTTTGTCTTGAATATTGTATTCATATGTAATCTTCTTTGGGTCTAAATTGACTAGTTTAAGAGTGCTTTTGCTAACTATTTTATATATTTTGGTAATTATGGTATGTATCAATACTGAGGTTGTATGAGTTTCTTGTTTTATCAGAGTGTACAATAATTTTATTTTCTGTTCTTAGTTCATGCATTAAGTTCTTGATGGTTCTTTCGTGTATATTCTCTATCACAAACATGTATGTATATTAAATATATTTTTATTCCTTTATTTCTTTATCACTGAATTTATTCTGTATTCTATTCTATCTTCATTGAACTCTATCTGAACTTAAACTTTAAGTATGACTATAAGAAACATTATATATTTTTATACTAATATATAAATATAAGTTTGTATTTATATGTATTTATTTGTCTAGGTTCTTATATGCTTTTATATACAGAAATTTATTTAAGTTTTAGCTCTCGCTTTACTCATAGATAATTGCATGCATTTATTATACATTGGCGTGTAAATATTTTTGCGTAACAACTGAATTCTAGTCTTCCTATTTTCTTATTCTCTATTATTTTATTATATCTATTGTTGTATTTTTGTATTATCTCTATACATATAAATGCTATATTCTATTTTTATTATACATACATTCAAAAATTATATATATATATATATTACCACAATAAATTACCCGTTTGTATTTTTTGTATTTACATATTTATAGAACACTATTATTTAAATTCGTATTAACTTCTTTAAATATATTTACCCTAATTATTATTTTTGAATTAAGTATATGTTAATTAAAGGATTAATAGAATATATTAGTTATTTTTATACATTATAATAACTAGCCATATTATATTACGTTATTTAAATTCTTATAATTACACTCTTCTATGAATTTATTTGATACTTAATTATAAGATTTAAATATATGATTCATTACTATATTTTCATTCTCAATTTATATTTTTATATTGCCTTCTCTAACCACACTACCTTCCCCCTCCTTTCTAGTTTTATACCATGTTCTTTCTATAAAACAACACTCAGTTAGCTGCTATGCTATGTTCACTTAACACATAAGCATATAACAATGTAATGGTATATCTATTTGCTATCTCCAATGATATTTAACTTTATAATATTTATAATTATTCTAAAAAATTTCTAACGTTTTGATTCGAAAAAGCTGTCAGAGACTATATCTATTTTTGGATAAATGGATAAATTATTAATTTAGCCACCTCTATTTTTTTTTTTTTCTTAGATAATCGTAAACCTCGGTTTATCCAATTATCATATTGTTAACATTGTTAACTATTAAATATAATATTCAACAATTATGGTAGGTAATATACCAGAAAATTCATTGGTTGTT
>NC_068997.1:31021589-31024719 GCF_001194135.2 Octopus bimaculoides
GTGTGTGTGTGTGTGTGTGTGTGTGTGTGTGTGTGTGTGCGTGCGTGTGTGTATACATATATATATTGGCAGTGCCACTGGACTGGCTCCTGTGCAGGTGGCACATAAAAAACACCATTTGAGCGTGGTCATTGCCAGTACCACCTGACTAGTACTTGTGCCGGTAACACGTAAAAGCACTCACTACACTCTCGGAATGGTTGGCGTTAGGAAGGACATCCAGCTGTAGAATCTCTGCCAGATCAGATTGGAGACTCATGCAGCCATCTGGTTTGCTAGTCCTCAGTCAAATCGTCCAACCCATGCCAGCATGAAAAACGGACGTTAAACGATGATGATGATATATATAAAATTATATATCTATAAAAGAGTTGTATATTAGTGAGTGTGAGTGTTTGTGTGTGTGTGTGTGTGTGTGTGTGTGTGTGTGTGTGTGTGTGTGTGTGTGTGTTTGCAAGCGTATGATCCTTATGCATTCCAAATCCGAGTTTCCGATTTTGAGGTACGGGGTGTCAAAAGATTCAGTAATCTTTCGGATAAAAAATATATTTCATTTTCATTTACATATTTTCATTACAAAAATTTATCATAATTTTTCTTTTCATCCCTTGTCATAAATGACTTTTTCTACCACCACCACCACAACGAAGGACAACGTCACATTTCCTATATGAGTGTGTTCACGATTTCGTTACGTATTTTTAGACCGATGACTGAGAAGTATATGCGGGTGACGGTTTTTGTGTCAGCCAGTATTTATACATTTTTGTGAAGAGTTACACACACACACATACATACACATCTATAGACAGAGACGGACACACAGGGACAGAGATAAAACTGAGGTGTGCGTATATGTATGTTTGTGTGTGTCTGTCTTAGTATAGATATGCCCAACAGTGAAACGTGCCGATTTTGAAAGAGTTTAGTCAAGTTGCCGCCTGAACGTTGAACGAACAACAGCGTTCTCTTTGAAGTACCACCAACATGAAGATCTGGCTGCTTTGACAGCACTCACAATACTCGCAATTATATCTGAAGATAAATTGTTATTCTAGTTATTATAACAAATTCGGAAACTTGGCGAGATAGGAAACCTTAGCGGCTCTTTCAATATAAAGAAATGTTATTCCACTCATAACCAGTTTGCAGATAATGCTTTTTAAAACAATTCTAGCGTCCTTATCGTATTCCTGTTATGCTGTTTCATCATTGAGTATTCAACGCCGCACAACCTTTTTATTGTCTTAGTATCTATTCTACTGACTATAACCTTACAAAGTTAAAATACATAGTAATGTCAAATTAATATATTTCTTTCTACATACGTCCTTCATCAAATGTTTTAAATTAATTAACGTTCACAACAGCAACATATTCCTTTGTATACACTTTGTTCAGCGTTCATTTCAAACTTGTAATTAATAAATTATTTTTGCATGAAAAGTTGAATTATGCCTTCGGGATTTTATGGGAGCTTCACTTTCTTCACCGTTACTTCCACTTGTGAATTTTATAACATTTAGTACATGTTCCAAATAAATGTTTACTTTCTGTACTTCGTTACATTGGTGACGCATAGTAACTTTTGCTAAATTGGTGACTTTCCAAAGCTGGAATATTTCTTTTGGAAATATTCCCTAAAAACCGTTTTTATAGCATAACTGTACTGCAAGAAAGTGTGTTGCAATTATATTGACTACATTTTGTTTCGCTTGAATTTCGTGTATTTATGTTTTGCTATTTTCAATATTATCAATTCTATGAGTGTATATGTGTCTGTGAGTGTGTGTGTGTGTGTGTGTGTGTGTGTTTCTGCGTTCGTTACGTCTAAAGTAGACTATACTAAAGAATATTTTACGCTGTTTTAAACAGCCCACATCTAATGAAGTAGCCATCTTTATGGTGGGTGATCTCCATGAAAAGTATGACATTCCCATTCGCGTTCGAGATAACGACCTTAAGCGTGTTTCACAGACACATCTCTCTTATGATGCTCTCCAGTATCCTCTTATTCTGTGGGTGGAATGGACAAGATTGGTATCATTTCAATATTCCACAGATTGAACCTGCAACAGGAGAGCCAATTACAAACAAAAAAGTGTCGTGAAATGACTTCTGTTCTTACCAGCTGATGTTAAGATCTGAACAATCAAACCAATTATACATGTCGTATAAACTTCATTTTCATTTTCATATTTTCTACGTTATCTCAACAACCAGCTTTAGTTATTTGAAATCCACTGCTCTACGACGACCAGGTTTCATTAGAAAGTGGAAATAGTTTCACACTTTCAATTCGAACTAAAATTACAAAGCGTTGCATTACGAGAGTGACGATGTGTGAATAATGAAAGTCATGTTTCTTCAAATTAATCCCGTCTGTGTTATAATAAAGAAACCTGCTTATCATCTATCTACCAAATAAACTACGTTTTTGGCACAACTCTTTTTACTTCTAAAATAAACTCGGAAACGAGGTGAGGTCACATAATTATGAGATCATTTTCGGGCACTATTTCGATTTGCTTCTAATGTTTCGATGCTTCACGCATGCGTTGAATTCTACTCAGACAAACATTTATGAAAATGTTCGCATAAGTATTGTATTAAATAAGCTACAACCAAAAGAATTGCATTAAAAGACATTTATTTCACTATATGTTATGAGGAAATACAGTCTCTCACACGCGCATGCACAAAAAAGATGTTTGCATATGTATTTATGTAGTGTATATGACAGATAATGTGAGACAGAGGGAAATAGGCAGAGAGTGAGTGCCGCTTACACATACATCCAAAAAAATTCATACCTCACAAGACATACCTTCACTTTCTCACTCACTCAGTCACTCAGTCACTCATACACACTCACTCTTTTTCTTTCTCTATCACAAACACATCCATTTCATATACATGTACATACATTTTTCACTTTCTCCTCCATTTCAATTTCCGCTCTCTTCAAATCATAAAGAAATTAAATTTTTACGGAAATTAACGAACAATTATATAATCTCATATGATCGAGTTGATAACTTTACTTCTTCAAACTAAAGAATGCCATAAAATAGCTTACTTTGGCACACACATGCACTCACATACACACCCACAACACCCACCCACAACA
>NC_068997.1:31024729-31030816 GCF_001194135.2 Octopus bimaculoides
ACCCACAACACCCACCCACAACACACACTAGGTACAACGTCTGTACGAAACATGTTATTTCTTGTATGCACGCGCAAATTTACTGCTCAAATCTAATTGAAATGACCTTTTTCTATTGTGTAATTTATATTTCTGTGAGCGTATTTAAGAACCTGATCTTCGATATGAACTTAAAAGGAAGTTTTCAAGAAATATTGTACTTCACCTCTTTTTTCTAACATGTCCGAGGTGACATTTGCGCACTCACTTTATTTTTTCCTAAGTTTCTTCTGATTCCTATGTTTGCAATACAGGAGATTAGGATTTCACCCATAAAATGCGTTCTCAGTATTTTAATTTTCTTCCTCTCCACACCAGATTCATTTTAACTTTTTTCAATCTTTTATACTTGGTAATCCATGGAGAATGTTCTCATCGCGTCACTACTTTCAAGAATCTACACACTCCCAACGTTTCACTTTTATCTTTTTGGAAAGCGGGCAAGTTTCTTCAGAAATAATGTCATTTACCTGCTTTTTCTAGGATGTTGAGTTTTCGGGTATTTTTTACGTCTGCGGTTTCCCTAGAATTCCACGCATTCGTGAAGTATCAGACGAAAGTGAAGGATTGGGAGACTTTAGCTTTTTGAAAGCGAGTTGGAGATGGGTGGGCGAGGTGGGGGAAGGGTCATTGAGTGTTTCTTTAAGAAAAATACATTTATTTCCTAGATTCATAATCTTTTTTATTTTTCTATGTGGATAACAAAAGAAAAAAAATCGAAAAATTTACAAATTAAGAAATTGCGGTGGGGATGGGAGGAAATCAAAATTTTTCTGGACAAAATCGTATTGTTTCCATTATAGTTGTACTATATCATAAGAATATTTCCGATTGTCTTTGATTCTAGCCCATAGTTAAGCTTATTCAAATCGTTTGCTATATATGCTATTCTTTCAACAATTGTAAAATAGATTTAAGTACTCAATTACTGTAGAAAGGTCAAGAATGGTAAAGCAACATTTTCTCAAAGACAATTGAGTCTAAATTTTTTTATGAACTGCTCCCTTTCTGACATAATGATAAAAATAAAAGACACTGACTCCTGATTGTAATTCTATAAGAAAGAATGTTATTAATTTAAAAGATTATAAATTCAGTATTCCCTAAGAGAACTTTACACCAACTAAAGAAAGTATGCACCAGAAAAAAAAAAAATGAAAAGATATATAGTTCACAGATTTCTTTAAACTTTCAGCAATCTTTAGTTTTAAAATGACCATGGAATATACATGGATACTGCTCGTCATTTATATTATCCTCATGAGTATCTTACCTATTCATTTGCCATAAAGTAATTTAATTTAAATTTCCTACAAACCTCAGGGTACCTGTTTCTTTTTGTATTTTCATTGTTATAATAGTTTTAAGAGAGACAAAGGGAAAAGTGAAGTATCTAGGATCTTTGAAGGATTTCTGAAACAGGTGGTGGTTAGAGAGTAAAAAGCTACAAGTCATGTGTTGTCTTTACTTTCTACTTTGATTCATGTAAATAATATGACTGAATCCCAAGAATCAACAAAACAAATAA
Organism: Octopus bimaculoides; assembly: GCF_001194135.2. Taxonomy (NCBI): domain Eukaryota; kingdom Metazoa; phylum Mollusca; class Cephalopoda; order Octopoda; family Octopodidae; genus Octopus; species Octopus bimaculoides. The sequence goes on from NC_068997.1 coordinate 31,026,297, forward strand.
GACTCTTCAGATAATGCTCATAGAACCAGCTCCTGCTGTATTTAGCAAGAGTTCTCTGCTACATAACCGCATACTCCTTTAATCGCTTACAAATAGTAAATCTCGACGAACGAAGTAAAGTAAGAAATAATGAGTTTAATACGGAATGAATTTTTGAGTTCATTGCACACAAATTTGTGTCTATTTCACACAAATTCTAGTCAGAACCAGAAACTAGATCCAATGTCAAACATGTGACCAAGATGATTGATAATATTTGAGAAGAGACGGAACACTGCCAAACTAATGTGTTTATTCTTGATACTAAGGAAACTGAGGCTATGTAGAATATGGTATTTTCCCCAAAAACAATGAAATACTTGAAGCAGTATAGAACTTATTCTCTTAGGTCTGGTAATCTAACACTTTATGCACTCAATCATTTTACTATTTCAGTTAAGATATAATAGAAAAGCAATACACACACAAAAGCCAAAAACTTTGAATATTACTTTCCTTATTAAAAAATTAGCATTGTATCATGAATGGAAATTATATGGGTCTTTTCTTGATTCCTTGATGTAATTTAATATTTAAATGTTAAAACTTAATAATTAATATTAAACTTCCAAACATCAACAGTAAAATGTTATAAATCAATGCTTAATGTTAATATGGAGAATGGATTAGATAAGAAGTTAAAAAAAAGGCGGTGAGCTGGCAGAATCGTTTACGTGTCGGGCGAAATGCTTAGCTGTATTTCGTCAGCCGTTACGTTCTGAGTTTAAATTCCACCGAGGTCGACTTTGCCTTTCATCCTTTCGGAGTCGATAAATTAAGTACCAGTTACGCACTGGGGTCGATATAATCGACCTAATACCTTGTTTGTCCCCTCCATGTTTAGCCCCTTGTGGGCAATAAAAGAAATAAGAAGTTAAAAAAAAATGGAAAATATCTGAAACAGAAATTTACCTCCTTATTCACTAGGGATTCTTTGTTTTGTACACGGTTCCATGGTGCAATACCAATAGTTTTCACTTCATTCATGGCAGCCACTTTACTTTCATTATCATGTATAGCTTCCCCAATATGTTTTGCAACTCCAGTATGTAAACCTTCAGTTATGATCCAGGCATCTGCAAGACAAGAGATCAATAATTATATTCAAATAATGATTTCTTATTCTAAAACTACAGTATATATATTTGGACAAAATACCCTATGACATTTAGTTATATTCCTTCACATTCAGACTTCACACAAAAAGGATGAATTTTCTCTTTGTCAGTGTAAGCCTGATGAAATATGCACCAGTCATTAACTGAGGTTAATCTAATCATTGATATATTTCTCATTATGGAAGTAAGGATATGATATACTGAATCAACCTAGAACTCAATTATCGATTTTTAATCAGTCCTTGACAAAACGTGTAAAACAAAAATACAACCCAAGCAGAATGTGAACTCATAACTGAAAGAAGCAAAACCTAAATACAACAATATACTTAGTTCAGCCTTTTTCAGTTATAGTCATCAGCACAAAAGCATATTTTATTCAATATTGATAACTGGAGAGGTATCGTGTGTTAAAGAACAAGAGTAAAGTCTTAAATGAAAGTGTCACATGATTTCAGTTATTGGCTCAAGTCTAGTAATGCTCAGGAATACCTCAGGTAACCTCTATATTGTCACTTGACCTTTGGAATACAACAATTATATCACCTTTTCCCCCTTCCATCTTTGAAGAGGAGAGAACACACTGGATAAAGTAGTGTAACAAACCCTTTATAAGATGAGATGGTCATTGCTGGAATTGTTTTGAACACAGGTCTGTTGAATTAAGCTTGACCTAGGTTTCAACAACAACAAACACAGCTAAACTAGAAAACCTTTATAACAAGTCAAAATGAATTATTATTACAAATAAAAGATAAATCCTTTGGAATTACAAAAAATAAAGAGATTCAGCTGCTACTATTTTTGTAGATAAATCCTATGCAAGTATAGAATAAGATATATCTCAGCAGGGATCTGAGAATACTGAGAGTACTCCCTGTCGTGTTAGTTGAGGAAAGGTGGCCCTAAGGAGGAAGGACTCAGGCAAGAAGTATGTAGCCAATAACTTTAAGTACTTACAGAGTGGTTGAGATGCTAGTGACAGATAGTGTGTCAGGAATACTCAGATCTGTACAATTCTTGAGGGATCTATCCTTAATATCTTCTGCCTCATACATCATAGAGAGCGTAAGGTATGGATCTGAATTTTGGATGAGGTCTGCCAATCTCAGTCACAAATCTTTGGTTATCCCATGGTTATAATGAAAGACAGTTGACCAAGGTGTTACAAATTGGGGCGGAACCAGAAAATACATAATTGCAATGTGAACTCAATAAACTTACAACCATATTATTCCAGGATATTGATCAATTTGATTGGGTTTGAATAATGTTACTTGGAAATTGTACTGTTCAGTAGTCAAATGAAATGGTCATCTATTGAAACCCTTTTACACTGTGTGCTTGGTCGGTCAAGAATCTCCCCTTTTGTCCTTTCTATATATTTTACCACAGAATTCATTGCTGTGAGATGTTGAATGTCATTCCACATGATTTGGGAGACATATATTTCGATCTGTTTGACAGGAGTCAACAACTTAACATCTATCACATGGATTACCTGAACGTGCCATCATTTCTAACTTGTATCTCTAAAATGTCTGTGATCCTTTCCTTTGAATTTACTATTTGAGAAACTTCTTTCTATGAATGATATATGTTTCATAGAATTTGTTTATTCTTTCTAGTATTTGCACAACTTCTGTAAGTTGTTTTCCATCTTTATAATTTAGGCTAATGATTGTGTTGCATCCCATACTTAACTTTTGCATACTTTTTTTTAAACATTTTTTTTTGTCTTCAATTATTTCTTTTATCGTCTCCATATTTTACTTTCTTTTGTTTTCTCTGATTTTTTTCTTTACTATTTTTTTCTTTACTAAAGCTTGCCGAAACTATGGGCAGCTTTTAGAAGCTATTTAGTTCCGTAGTATTCTTAGTTAAAATTTTAAAGTCATTCATGCATAGAAATAGCTTATTGTTTGTCCATAGCATCTGTAACCCATGGTGGTTCCATTTAACGAATTTGTTAGTAGGGTCTGAGTAGGGTAGAAAATTATCATTATTATCATTATTATTCCTTCGTAACACAGTGTAGGTAAACTGAACTGGAGTCTTTAGTCATCTGTCAAGTCACAACAAGGACCGCTGTACCCAATAAGGCTGCTTTTTGCAAGACATCAATCTTGCATGCGATTTCCAGTTGCCTTAAGAAGTTTTGAAGTTTGAGTTCGATTGATCCCAGCGCTCTAATCACCACTGCCATCACTTTTACATTATCCATATAGTGTTGCCATTTCCACTTTCAGTTCGGAGTACGTGGTGATTTTTTCAACCTCTTTACTCACAACATTCATGTCATTTGGTATGGCTACATCTATGATCTGACAGTATTTGTTTCTCTTATTCAATATGACAATATCCGGCTGACGGTTTTCGATTACACGATCCTCTGAAAATCATAGTCCCAGAGTATTGTTACTTATCCATCCACCCGCATAACTTTACTTGGTACATGCTCATGCCAGTTCTCTGATACTTCATATTGGTATTTACAGCATAAGAACCAATGAAGACACACACACACACACTATCGTGATGGCACTTGTATTCTTTTTGTGCAATGTTCTCACAGCCACTTACCAAGTGGGTCACATTTTCCACACTCTTTCCACAGTCTGTATTTCTGGGTGTCAGAAGTTTTATAGATGTTAAACTTCACTGAATTGTTAGCGAGAGCCTGGTTTTGTGCAGCAATGATCAGGCTTTCGGTGATACGTTTCAAATCACTTCACTGAAGCCATGCCCACGATGCTGTATTATCTTTAACATCTTGTGTATTCCATTCAAACTGTCAATACATTCTCATTTCAAGGTCTTCTTTTCGTTTCTCCTCAGTTCCATGCAGTAGTGCCGCATGCAGTGTCATCAGCTTTCTCGTCCTTTTATCCACTGTTGATATTTCCTACTTAGTCCATTTGAAGATGGATGCACTATATCTGACCACCATAACTACCCAGATACTCATTGCAGTAATCAAATTTTTGGCATTCAGGTTGGATTTCAACACTATCTTCACCCTTTTTGATACGCCTCGCTGACCTTCACTTTCAATTCTCTTTGTAGAATAACATGCCTAGGTGAGACAGGCTGACACTGAAGTGGCTTCGCGCCCTCCATTGTCAGTTAAAGTTTAGACAGTGTCATGTGACAACTTGCTGGGGCTGCCTACTGGACCCTAGCAGCGGGAAATTTAGACAGTGTCACGTGACAACTTGCTGGGGCAGCCTGCTGGAGCCTAGCAGCAGGTATAAAAAGGAGAATTTGACATGACAATCAGTCGGACGCTGACACTCGTTGATGCTGCATCGAAGAGGCCAAGGAATAGAAGAAAGAAGACATGCACCCAACACCAGAGCTGAA
>NC_068997.1:31030861-31043798 GCF_001194135.2 Octopus bimaculoides
GTGACAACTTGCTGGGGCAGCCTGCTGGAGCCTAGCAGCAGGTATAAAAAGGAGAATTTGACATGACAATCAGTCGGACGCTGACACTCGTTGATGCTGCATCGAAGAGGCCAAGGAATAGAAGAAAGAAGACATGCACCCAACACCAGAGTTGAAGACACCTCAAAACGGTAGAGGAGTAGGAGCCGAAACTGGACGTGGTTCCTCCTGATGATGTCTTGAGCTAACTGGATCCTATAAAGGAGCTGTTGTGGTAGAAGACCACGAAACATGGTTGAAATTCTTTCCTTGATCCAGCCCCCAAATCCCTAAATATCTATACCTTCTACCGTTGGGTTCACCCATGGTATCTCCTGATGGTAACCGCAATCCTCTGCAGGCTGCTTTCTTCCCTCTTTTCATATTAAGTACTGAGCATTTGGTAATCCCAAATTCTATACCGATGTCACTACCACACTTCTGGACTGTTTTGGTCAGATTTCCAAAACAATTTCCGGTCATCCATAAACAGAAGATGGATCAATGATGGGCCTTTTTTTCCCCATATCAGTAACCCATCTTAACTTTCCTCAGTGTCATTGTTATGGGTGAAATTACAAAATCTAACGGTGAAAACGAGTCACCTTGGAAGATTCCCCTTTTAATATTAACTTCTCCGAGGAATACATTATTTGAATACAATTTGGTTTTCCACTCTTTTATGCTATGCATCAGAAAATTTGTGATGTTGTCAGCAACACCAAACATCTGCAGGCATTCAACGATCCAAGAATGAGGCTTCATGTCATATGCCTTCTTAAAGTCAATCCAAGCTATAGACATGTTTGTATTATGTTTTTTAACAATACCTCAAAACTGTTTCATCGATGACCAGGTAATCCTTGGTACCCTGAGAACTCTTCCTACATCCTTTTTGTTCCATTGGTAGTATTTCTTCCTGTGCCAGGAGAGTGTATGTCTTTGCCGCACATATTCCAGTGAGTAGCTTCCAGATTATGTTTAGTCATGCTACGGGACGATAGTTTCCCACAATATCCCCCTTTCTTCTATCTTTCATTACAAGCGTTGTCCTCCCAGTCATCATCCACGCAAGGATTGTACCTTTCTGGAGACACTCATTCAATTGGGCTACTAGTCTTTCATGCACCGCATAGCATCTCTTCAACCAGAAGCCATGAATCCCATCTGATCCGGGGGCTTTCCAGTTAGGCACTTTACCCAATAGTACTTTCACATCACACAAGCTCATAACAATATTCCTTTGTTTCTTTCCTCCTTGTAATTCTGTCTTGATAGTTTCTATCTATATTGCATCCCTTTTACGTAGTACATTGTTTCCCCATAATCCGCTCCAGAACTCCTTGGCTTGATTTGCACCAGGAGCAACATTTTCCCCCCTTGTCTCCTTCTAACGTTCAGAAGAATTGCTTCGGGTTATGAACAATCTGTTCTCTTAAGCTGTAATTTCTCCTCAAGAAGTAGCGCAATAACTAGGAGAAGATTCCTTGTTTGTGTTATGTCCTCCGTCAGGATGTATGGTATGACAGTATTTATCTTTTGTGTTACTTTATTGATCATACTCCTATCTAACCTTCTCATTTTCATGGGGAATTTTGTTCTGGAACATTCATCAACTCGGTGAGATATCTTTGAATTTCAATCAATTCATTATCTAGTTGGTTCATTTCCCTTGCATGTCCATCCTCCACAGTATCAGAGTTCACTGTATAACGTTCCTATTCCTCATCTTTAACAGCCCCATCACTATTCCACTCTTTCTCCCGTCTACTCTTCTCCCTGCTTTCAATTCCTACATCGCTATTTTCAACTGCGGCCATCCTTTGTAGCTCATTCGCAGGGTCTCTCAGACTCTCACTAATCCGAGATATTTCTACTCCAGATAAGTATCCCTTCCTCCTAATAACTCTCAGTTGGTTCATTAGTTTATTATTATTATTATTATTATTATTATTATTATTATTATTATTATTATTATTATATGACTCGCCGAGACACACCCAGCATTCAAGGACGTGTGAAGGCTATGAGATTTTACAGTATGACTGAAAGCTTGGGGTGGGGAAGTGGCAGGGGCAGTAGCAAAATATCTTCACGTAATACAACACAGACATTTAAATTGATAGGGCTTTTCTAAAGATGTGGGCAGCACTTGTCAGCACAATAGCTGAGACTTGGTTCTTCTGGGACATTATCTACATGTTCCTGACATCCCTTTCTTATCATTCGTAGGGCACTACAATAACAAGAACAATCCTCGATTTAAGATGCCACATCTTTTTTATTTCAATTTCCAGATACTTACATTCACTTAATTTGTGAAATTCTTTTACAGATATATTTTTATCAGTGGAAAAACTTAAATCAATTAGACTTCAAATATTATCTTCCCTGTCTTTATTAACTATGTCTGGTCGATTTTCCTGAATCATTCTGTCTGTATTGACTAGAAAATCACAGTAGATAGTGACATTTTTACCTTCAACGACTGGCTTGTTATTATTATTATAGTTATTATTATTATTATTATTAATATTATTATTATTATTATTATTATTATTATTATTATTATTGTTGTTGTTGTTGTTGTTGTTGTTGTTGTTCAGTAGTTTTATTTTTATAACGTGCTTTCACTGCACTACCGAGCGCAGCTCTGTGTGCCTTGGGTATGTGCTGTGGTTTGCTGTGATGCTCTTATGGTTACTGTATTGAAAGTGTTTTGCGTAGGATGTGTGCAGTGCCCAGTAGTGCAATTTTCTGTATGTTATATATATTTGTATGTCCTGGTTTTTTTGTTATGTATTTGTCTGAATATTTTTTTATTATACCTAAGGCACCTACTATGATAGGAATTGTCATTATTATTATTATTATTATTATTATTATTATTATTATTATTATTATTATTATTGAGTGAGAGAGCAGTGCATGCCATCAAAGTGGCACTGGGGTAAAATATACGAAGCCCATTTTACTCATCATGACTACCCATCTGATAAGGGTAGAGCAGGAACATGCATCACAACCATATGTACGCGACATGGTAATCTCATATCAAATAAACAGCGCATGACTTCGCAAGTGGGGCCCAGTTAGAATTTTCTTCAGGTCGAGTGGCCCATCCCGCTTAAAAGGTCCCTGAATAAGGTTTGTTTAAGGATGTTGAGCAAAACACCCATGTTTCCAAAGGTGAATTATTCAAACCCCAAAGAATTCCTCTCAACACATGGCTATGATGCTCCCCCACTACCTCTGCTCATGATCAGAGATGCACATATCATCAGCCACCAAGGGACATGCTCAACTGGTTAAGATTATTATTATTATGTTTAGCTGGTGCTTTGTATTTTTACAAGTTGACTCTAAGTCTCACCCAGAGGCCTCAACAGACAACAAGTTAGAATTTCAAGCTGATTTGTGATTAGGATTTCATATTTTCCGTTTTGCACATTGCTTTATTATCATTATTATTAATTCTCTTAATCACAGATTTTGTTGGGGCTCCTAAAGTTTTACATGCGTAATGGTCTTGCTACCTGCAGCCTACAGAAACATGCTATCAATTCTTTTAAACTATCTAATGCTCTCCTGATTATCCTGGCTGTGCCAAGGAAGCAAACCATGTGTAACAGATCTACTGGGCATGCTATTCCAATTTCTTTTATATTCCTGTTGATGCCTTCTCATATTGATCCCAAGGACCCAACATTAATTGACACTATCTTCACCTTCTTTACATTCCATTGCCGGGATATTTCGTACTTAAGAGGGTTGTATTTATCTTTTCGCCTTCATTCTTGACTATTCGTGGGTCAAAGGGGTATGCAGCATCAACTATATAGCATATGTGTTGCACATTGCCCACCACCACTAGGTGGTGTTATACTCTAGTACCTTATCTATTTGGATTGGGAAATCACAGAGGATTTTGCTAGTCTCCGACTCCGCCACTCTTTGTGGTTTGTGCACATACTTCGTCTTGCCTCTTTCTAACACACACTTTTTACAGTTTCCAGTGTAGCACTTTCGCTACCTAACCATATCGATACAACTTGTAGTGGTTCTGGTCAAGTCTAGGGCATTCGTTCGTGATACGGGCAATCGTTTCATGCATTCTATTGCAGAAATGGCACAACAGAGACACTTGCTCATTCCTAAGGTTGACACTCCAGTTCGTGGCCAGTTTGTGGAATTTATTATTATTATTATTATTATTATTATTATTATTATTATTATTATTATTATTATTATTATTATTATCAATATTAGTATTATTATTATTATTATTATTATTATTATTATTATTATTATTATTATTATTATTATTCGCAGTTAGTGTGCTAAAATCTTTTTACCTGTTTCTCTTGCAGCTTTAACCAAACTATGCCCGAGAGCTTCTTTAGTAGGTTCATTCAACTGGACGTCTTCTCTTTCTCCAATCACAGAAATAAGCAAGTTTGGCAATGAGCAATTCCATTGATATATTATCAAATGAATTATAATTTCCGGAGGGGTTTGGTTATCCACACGAACAAACTATAAATAAAACAAAAATACATTTAATTAATGTACCCTAATGTTTGATACAAAGTGAAAAATACATTCAAATACATTCAAATACTGGGGAATTTGGTGAACATATTTCACTGCGATGGTTTAACGTTTGTATTCATAATATTGAGAATTGTGTTACTTGACATTAAGTATTTGAAGTGTTATGGGTTTGTCCTGTCACAGAGAAAGTCAGGAAAATTCAAGCAACAATTTCAACCATAGATGTTATTGTAATAATTATTTGTTATAATATGTTTATTATCTTGTTATATAAGTTCAATATTGTAACAGATTTCAATATTCCGCTCATGCGTAGAGTTTAGCCATGTCTGGTTACCTCAAGCTCTTGCTTATTGTGGTTGAGATCCTCCCAGGTTAGTGGTTACAAGACATCATAATGCGTAGAACCGACCAGGTCCACCGGTGCTCTATCACTGGCTGTCTCGTAGCAGCCCCTAATGAATCCTCCACGGTGACGTCAGTATTCGGGAAATATCCCCCAACCACGTCCAGCCATAATGAGGCTTCTCCTAGTCTGTAGCTTCAGGATCGAATGGGAGTAAAACCCAGGCAGAATGATATAGCGGAAGATGGAGGAAACGTCCGTATTAGCGAATCCGATGGATAGATGTGAGGTGGGAAGCTGGGAGGCTGATGCGTGCGCGCACGCAGTTCTTTGTTGGAAACATGATAGTACTACCTGATGTTCTCAAAAGTTCTACTATCGACGTCACCGATCTTCTTTGCCAGGGTCGTTGGCGAGGGCCGATGCGTTGTAGACAGAGAATTTCGTCTTTAGGAAGATAGAGCAATGCTGCCAAAGGGGCTTCCATAGGGAGTACATGACTCTAGTGACCAGGGCTCAGATAGATGAAAGAGATGACAAACTTCACGACCTTGGGATCAATAAGGAGGAAGAGGGTCCGAGCTATCACCTACATGCATCCGCATGGACTCCGCCTATCTCACCTGAAAGCCAAGGTTTGCTGATTCTCTGCGTCCCTTAGCTCGTCAATCGAATTGCTGAATAGGGTGGTGTCGTTCGCATACTCCAGGTCAGTAAGGTGTAGTTCTAGGTCACGCCAGAGACTCACTCACCAAATAATCGATGACATATGTGATGAGGTCGAGAGCGGCCATGCAGCCCTGTCTATTGCTCTTGAGGGGGAACCAGTCAGAGTCCTTCCTGTTCACCTGCACCCAGCTCTCGGCACTGCTATAGAGCTACTAGAATAGGGTGGTGACCATGGGAGACGCACACTCGAGCTCGAGAATTTTCCAGAAATATGCTTGGTCGACCGTGTTCAAAGCCACCTTAAAGTTGATAAAGGCGATGTAGAGGTGGAGATCTTTGCAGACCTCCCGAGATCTTTGAACGATGAGACGAAGGGAAAAAGTATGGTCTGCAGAGGATCAATACGGTATGAACCTGGCTTACTGTGAATGGTGTGTGCTTCTAATGACAAGAAGAGCACGACTGAGGAAGATCCTGATGAAGGGCTTACCTGGGATGGAAAGGAGGGTGGTGCCCCTGTAGTTGCTGCAGACGAGTTTGTTGCCTTCCGCTTTTTAACAAAGAGGATATTACTCTGAGTTCAGTCATTTAGAAGCTACTCTGATACCCATAGATGATTGATGATGCATGTGAGCCGTTGAGTCATGTTTTCTCCGTCTGGCTTGAACATCTCCGTGGCCACAGGGCAGATTCTGACTTCATGAAAGTTAACAGGATCGATTCTACAAGTGTCATTGGTTAGGGCTGTGTGTGCAGTGATTATTAGACTGGGATTGATTTGGACAGATAGGTGACGAAAAAAGCCGAAGTGCTCCTTCCAGTGTTCGGGGCAGGTGGTTTCTATGATGATTAAATTTCATTGGTATCTCTCACCGAGGTAGTCTTGAACTAGAGACCGGTAAACTCTCTGTGGAGCATGTTGAATATCAGGTTGATATCGTTATCCTTTGCTGCTGGATCCAGGTGCTCGGCTTCTCCCGCCCAGAACTTCTCCCTGTCTTCTGAATGGAGTTGTCGTGTATCCAGTTGGGCTGGTCGTCTTCATTCGTGTTACTGCATAGGTGAGCCTCACGGCGGCAGTTACTTGTGTACGACCTCCGCAGTAGGATCAAGGGTCACTTGAGAAGAGGTCTTGAGTTTACCAGGGCATCACGGTCTGACTTTTTGGCACTTGATTTGAAACTTTCCCAGTTGGTAATCTCATTTTTCGGCCAAAGAAGTGAAGTGATTGTTGTTAAATCACGCAACTTCTGAGGCGATGCTGAGATTACAAATACAGAATGAATCAGAGCGTTGCTGGTACTTTGTGACAGAGTCATCTCGCAACTTCAACGTGAGTGTCGCCGCCAGCAATCGATAGTAGGTATTGCCGAGTTGAGCCCCTCTGTAGATCCGGCAGTCCTGTGATGAGCAAGTCTGCGGGAGGAAAATGTGTCTGCAATATAGAAATTGTTGTTGCGGCATCGGAGCAGGAGGCGATTACCAATAGATTGAGTCTGGAGTAGGTCTGTCGAAGGGTACTTGGGGAGAAGAGATGGCAGCACTGATGTCCGTCAGGGGAATGGTGATTTCGTGGTGGCAACTGGTCCTAAAATCTTTGAAGCTGTTTGCAGTAGTCGTCCTTGACTGTCTTCTCTGCGATATCTATGGGGGTATAGGCAACGATGAAAACAGGTGGACAAATGATCACTCACCGGGTTCTATGAGTAATTGCAGATGTGCTTGGGCACGACTAATGCCACACCACAGAGGCCTGTTCTGTCCTCGGGGCCGCTCTAGAAGAAGCTCCTGGGATAGCAGAATGGCTTCTCCTGGACGAATGAGCAACAAGACATTCCATGTAGTAGCACGTATTTTGTAGCGTAAGTTGATTACTCATTGGTCGGTGACATGCATGTGTCTGTTCCGATGTTGAACAGTCTTATTTCTTCTGATCGTTGTGATAAGAGGCTGAGAGTTCTTCTGGGCGTTGTATTGGTCTTCCGCAGAATAGTCGGATGATGGTTCTGCCATCTTGGCGATGAGCCGACGCACTGTGGGACACAGTTAGTCTGGAACCTCTCCAGAAGTCCTGCCTCCTGCATGAAGTAGCCAAACCAGGAGCAAAGCATCAGACGGTTAGACTCTCTTGGATCTAAAGTACATATAAGCTACTTTGGCACAATATGGCTAGACCTTAGAATTTATTCATGAATATAAAATTTAGAATTAGCCATTTCTTGAAGCAATTATTTTCTACAAAATTTTCTGTTATCTCTGTTCTATTTTGTAATACTTATTCCAATAATTCTACCACAACAGAATAAAATTTTAATATCAATGAAGTATACAGTTGAGAATAATTAGAATTCAGTTTAGATCAACATAATTCATTTCATCATTACAATAAAATAGACTAATGCCCAAGTGGTAGATACAAGAATCAATAATTCCACAAAACATAAATACATGCACGTTTGTGTACATACATACATACATACATACATACATACAAGGAGAATATAGATAAACTGGGATTTTCAGAAAGAGAAATTGACTGGCTGATTCTTAGATTACAAGTTCAATCTGTGAGTGTAACAGTAAAAGTAGGCAAGACTTTTCTCAAGTTCCAAATGTGAATTTGTCTCTGTTAACTACATCCCGAAGATGGAGTCTTGTATCTTTGTTGGAAATCGGCTCCCTCCTCAATAGAAGATTTATAATAGTTAAAAAATAGAAGAGACATACATAATACATACATACATACATGCATACATACATACGTACATACATACATACATCATGGAGGCCATTATGATTAGAGCGATACTCGGACGTGTGTAATTACTGCTCATATGAAGGTAACGTACCAAATATTGGAAAACTTGAGCTACAGAATGCAGTAAGATCACATACGAATATTTCTACATGTTTTAAGTATTACATATCTATATGAATGATTTATACATCTTAACACATATGATGTAAACACATTTCTGTAGTGTTAAACACGTAAAGAAATAAGTCAACCTTTCAAAACAGTTTACGATAAAGTCAAACACTGCTCCAAATGTATGTTTAAATGCAATTGTAGAATTAAAACCAACATGAGAGGTAAGATTAACCAAGCTGTGAAGAAGTTTAAATTTGTTTCTTTCACAACTTAGTCGAAACATTTAAAAAGATCATTGTCTATTTTTAAAAACAAATGCAAATATTAGTGAATATACACGATCATCTTAGCTAAGCATATAAGTCCCCTTCGATCAAACCCTGACTACAATCATTGAATAAGCTGAACCTACGATTTGAACAAAATTAATGAAGCATATACACAATCTGAGCCCCAGAAGTTCAATTTCTATGCAAAGGCTAAATGATAAATCTAGAAGTACACAAGATGCCAACAATTTAGCTGAGATCTACACCTCTGATGTAGAGACAAAACATTACAAGTGATCTGGGATGATATATTTCAACAGGTCCATAGCCGTAATTTGAGTAACAGGCCATACAACACCACTATGAGTAAAGGACCCAGTAAATAAGAATTAGACAGTAAACGAGATCGCAAAAAATCATTTGAAGACCACCCTGTCTAGAGGTATGAGAACAACCCATGAGACCCTTAAGCTTTTTGATATATGCCTCAGCTTTTGTATCATTAGCATATCACAAGTGCTGATGCATGCAACTGAGATCCAAGCAGAAAGCCTAAACCAGAAAGGACACGTAATTTTAAAAATAAAATGTTATTCCCTAAGAAAAATATCTCGCAGATCGTTTTAGTTATGAAATGTGAGAGAGAAACCATTTCATTTGACATCAGGAAAGCCTCAGAAAAATAAACTAGAGGGGCGATTTGGTGATTCGGGATTCACGTTTAGTTTCTAAATTTTGAAACATAATACGAAACCGTGTCAATGTTACATTCATTTAATCGAAAATAATATACATGTTGACACTTCTGTTGTCTGATGATGTAAAATTAAAATTTGAGTTGATGTGTTTGAGCCATTTGAGAATGCATTGAGAACAGACAAATTTACAAATGATATATATATATATATATATATATATATATATATATATATATAACTCACAATTTGGCAATCAAACACTGGGTAGAAAACATAGAGGGTAGACAGACAAACGCTTCAAAATGGAGTGCATTACCAAGGCCACGTGCTTGGTACTAAAGAGAACACCCTTAGCTTCAATAATAAAGTATATCAACAAATAAAGAGCACGACTATGGTGACGGAATTCACACCCACATATTCTAACCCAGTCATGGGTTTCTTAGAAGAAAACCTTTACAAGGACGTAAAAAAATCTTTTAATCATAATTTCAAGATATACTTCATTGAAAAGTGGAAACGCTTCTTCGATGACTACTTCATTTTGGGGGACAGATCAAATGATGATCTACATATATTTAATAACACCCTGAACACACTTCACCCATTTATCAAATTCAAAACAGAATCCTCCTAGGCATTCACATAAAAATACACGACTCCAATATCATGGCAGACATATTTTACAAAATAAAACGGACACACATCGATATTTGAACTTTTACCCGTGCCATTCTTCACATATCAAAAAGAGCATTCCATACAGCATGGCAAAATGCATCTGTACTATAGTAATCCGAATTTATGTACTCAAAAGTTTCCTAATAAACATAATTACTCCTAAAAATTAATAAACAATAGAATTATAAGGGCGACGAAGTTGGACATCACACAACTCAGGACACCAAAGAAAAAAATTAGGAACATATTATTCTATTTATCAATACTCATAATTGTGGAGTAACCAACATGTTTCACGCTATAAAAAACAAACCTGCCAGAATTTCTATAAAACCCCCAGAATGAAAAATATGGTTGATAAAAACCTCTTACAAAACAGTAAACGCCAGCGAAAAATTCTTAAAAAATATTTCACGAAGGCAAAATTCACATCAGAGACTGAATCGGAATTTTCGGTAAGCGAGTGTGGATATGGAAGATGTGGAACATGTAACAATAACAACAGTTTCAAATATTTAGACAATGGTCCCCCATAACATTTAAGAGTGGATTCGTTCAAAATAGATGCAAATATGAACTGCAAGACACAAAATCACATATACTGCATTACATGCTCCGGCTACTAGGAGAATTATATTGGTGAAACCAACAATCCCTTTGCCAACGTGCAATAATCCACAGACAACACATCCGACATGAAGAACTATGCAAGATTCCACTGAGTAAGCATCTAGAAATAATATGTAGATGGCAGATTCAAGACTTTCCTGTTCTACAAATGGTCAAGGGATGAACCAAAGTTCCGAAAGGCAGTGAAATTGCATTTTATCAAAAAATTCTCACCAAAACTAAACATCTGAAAGAAAAGCAAAAGCAACACGTATGGACTTTAAAATGGAACAAATTATGAACATTACATAGATTACCCATACAGGTACTGTAGTTAAAACTAACTTTCCCGGAAAATACGATTGGTGAGAAATAAGCGAGTACTTGAATACACGAGTTTGACCCTTTCCATACATATGTTGTATGAAATCGATAGGCATTGGAGAGAACTGTATTTTCCTTTTAAATTAAACTTTGAACCTTTTATATTTATTTCATATTTTATAATTGTGACTGTACTTACGTAAGGATCCCTTTTTTAAACTCTCAACCTAAAATGAAAATACTTTTATGGCATAGAAAATATATATACATACATACAGATGTGTGCATATATGTGTCAGTGCATCTATATACGATGTGTACAGGTATGTGTAGATATGTGTATATATGCATGCATATGTATATGTCTGTACATGTGTATGTATGATTATATATATGTGCATGTGTGGGTGGGTATATATATATATATATATATATATATATAAAATTTTCAGAATGAGATAAAAATCCAAGGCTGTGAGAACATTTAAAACTAGAAGGTCTTACAGCTGTTTCCGGGATATTCTATATCTCCCTTGATCGGAAACCGTGTGAGAAGATGGTTATGCAACAGTTATTCTCACACCGTCTTCGATGAAGGGATATATAAAATATTTATATCTCATTCTGAAATTTTTTTATATATACACATGCTGATATATGACCTACATTGGACTCCACATTCGCATAATCACCGAACCTGGAGCTTAACTATAGTCTGTCCATAGCACTTACTCAGCATTACCTGACACCTTTGGGTCTTACTGATACCATTACCTCTCATAATCTCTCTCTCTCTCTCTCTTTCTCTGTATATATATGTATATAAAGAAAAGGATAAAGAGACCAATGGCAAAGTTAGAATTATATTTTATGGATAAAGTCTTACAGCTGTTTCAGGGAAACTCCAATGTATCCCTTCATCGGAGACGGTAATACAAGAAGAAGCAATTCGGTTGGGCTAGTTAGCCATTGTTTTATTATGTGGAGGTTATGTAATGAGTCATTTACGCACGTTTCAATTTGCCAAATTGTTTGGCAGATCTCTTCAGAATGTTGAGGAGTATGTTAAGAGTTCATGGTGTGAGAGATGTGGGAGAAACAATTAGTGGATATATTAATGCATATGGTGGTATAATAATAGCATTAGGTAAAGAAAGCCTTACGTTTTAGTTGAAGTTGTGTTGGTCTTCCTGTAGGGGGATGTAGGATGGGTGCTATTTAAGCTCATAATTCCGATTTTAATCAAATGCATTTCCACGTGATGTTGTTATGATTGAGGAATGCGTCGTATATTTTTAGCACCGGCGGTGTTAGTAAAGGAGAGCAACCCTAAACTTAGGTGAAAAGGGGGCTAACTCTGGTCTTATTACTATTTAATTATAATCAATTATACTTAGAAAAGGAAAATTCTTTTTTACATATTTAATTATACTTAGGAAGTAGAATGTATTATATATTTAATTATACTTAGAGAATGTGTATTTACTAGCGTGAAGACAGATTAGGCTACATTCAGATCTCCTGTTTAATAGGTCATTCTGAGCCGCTAGGATTTCGAGGCGTCCAGTTAAACAAAGTTCACAGCGTCTGTTAGTTGGGTTATAGGAATTAGCTACTTTTAGTATGTGCCACTTTAGTTTATATTCTATCTTATTGTCGTTTAGTTCCCAGATATACCTACTAAGTCCTGTTGAATTTGCCTTATTTCTATTTCTAAAGCTAGATAGGTGCTCATTGTATCTAAGCCGTATTTGGTTTTTCGTCCTCCCAATGTAAGATCTAGTATGGCTGTTTGTTTGTACGTCGCATTGGTAAACTATATTTTCGGTCTTACATCTATTGGAGAAATTACATTTATTCCTATCTCTACAGCCACATAGGTTGTAAAGGGTGTCTA
>NC_068997.1:31044592-31045957 GCF_001194135.2 Octopus bimaculoides
ATGGCTAGTCCAAATCTTTTGAAGAATTTATGTAAGTTTTTCTTAATGAGTTCTAGTTTCCTATTCGAGGGATTTTTAACTACGAATAGCGCGTTGTCCCTGTATAATCCACCTTCAAGGTCTGGGAATTCCTCCTGTATGTAGGAGAGCAAATATATTCCCACTAAGTCTGTTATCTGAGCTGAATCCGGGGCTCCCATGGTGATATCGAAGGAGTTTGGGGAGTCTTTACTGACCCAGAGCTTATTATCAAAACTTATAATAGATTTCCTAGCTTCAAGTATTACATTAATTTCTTTCCTAGTTAGCTGTGAGTGGTTTTTGGTGAATATTAGGGCACTATTTGGGATCGTGGGGTTAATTGAGGAGTAGTAGTCTACTATGTCTATCTGTATGAATTTGTAGTTATTAGTGTTCGGTATTTTGGAGAACCAGTTTAGGGCTTCGTATGTGTTAGACCATAATTCGAGGGAGAGTCTACTTTTTAGCGTAGGGATGTACTTATCTAGTATTAGTTTACTTAATTTGCATAGGTCTGATCTATTTGGGCATATTAATCTAACTTTAGTGTCTGTAAGGAAGTTGGGTTTATGGTCTTTTAAAATGATTCTAGGTCTAAGTGGTATAAATGGCTCAGTTTTTTTTGGCTAAGTTATAGTCTAACATGATGTCCTTGGCTGCTAAGTTCATGGATTGTAAGGTGCTATCTGGTGCTACTTTATATATATTTTTTGTTATTTCTTTGTGTAGGAGTTGGTGGTATAAGTTAATGTCCATAGTATAAGAATTTCTAGTTTTGTCCGAGTGGACAATAATTCCATTCTGCGATTTTAGCTTGTGCAGGAGGTCCTTAAGGTATCTTTGGTAATTATTCCTTAGTGGGTGTCGCTTGAATTTGATGTTTTGATGGTGTTCCATATTTCGTTTTCAAATGCTTCTAAGTGGCTGTTTAGTGGAGGAGTTTTCTTGGTCCTAAAGATTCCTTTGGTGAATTGGTTATTATCTCTGTGGTGGTGTGGCTCATTATCGGCATTTTTATCATGGAATAATGCCTTCCAACGCAGTCAGTGAGTGAAGTCAGTTATTTTACTGATAACTTTCTTAAGGTATACATTTTTGGGTGGTATTGGTATGTCCTTTAGAGATGCTTCTATTAGTATCTGCTCCATTATTCAGTATGCGCCTGTTTAAAGCTGGCTAAGGCAGTCTTAGTCAGAGGTATGTAAATAGGTAAATGCTAGGATTGCTTCAATTTTTCAGGGGTAGTCTGAAGTATCCAAGCAACCAGGGGATGTTTAAATCCGGAGGCACTCCTGGGAATTACTTGTGTGGGTCCACACACACACACACACACACACACACATA
>NC_068997.1:31047271-31055551 GCF_001194135.2 Octopus bimaculoides
TGTGTGTGTGTGTGTGTGTGTGTGTGTGTGTGTGTGTGTGTGTGTGTGTTGTGTGTGTGTGTGTAAAAGAAGAAAACAAAATGGAGATTACGAAGTGAGTAATTGATTATTATTAACAACAAATTGGTCATCTTGTTAATAAGAAATAATTATTAAATTCCTAATCTCCATTATCTTTTCTTTTAAATGGATATAAACTATATGCTTTATATATACCTATTGTTTTAAGGGAATTTTATTCCCCGCAAATCCTAAGTATTGAACCAGTATTTCCTTGGCTGCAACCATCCTTTCACAATGAGATTTTGTTCTACCAGGGTTTGCAGGACGTCCTCGCCGATCTCTACAGATAATCCAGGACGTGGTTCGTATTCTAGGTTGTAGTTTCCGGCTCTGAATTTCTGAAACACCGTTGACACTAGCTTACGCTTATTGTCCGATCCCCAAATACTACATTAATATTCCTCGCACTTTTGCCTTTATTGAACTCATAAAGCAAACTATGCCGAATATGCTCCTTTGTTACTTCCATTATAACTTTGAAAAAATAACTGCTAAAATCGAACTGCACTCTTATAAACTTGCACTAAGAATAAGTACAAGGTAGAATTACGACCTGCATTTATAGCAAGTTGATGCAGGTAATTTATCCCGTCTCCTTCCGACTTTTAATTCATGCAATTGAAAAAACCGCATTATTTACGGGATGACCCAATATATATACGGAAGAGGAGGAGTTTAGGTCATGGTAACCCAAACTAAAAGGTGCACCGTGTGTGTTCCAATCGATAAGTCACTAGAATCTCAACTCGAATATGGGCTGGAGTTGTAGTAGCACAAATCCCCTTTTGGAAATGAACCAGTAATCAGAAGCTTATCTTTGACTCAGTAGGTGTAGATTAAAGAAGTGCTTAAAGAAGTTTTCTCTGTGTAAAGAAATCCAACAAATATGATATATCTATAACACCTAACTGAAACATTTACTATCATTGAGTTGCATCAAATACTATCTCTGAGTACACATAGAATCAAACGGATCATAGTCTCACCAAATTACATTCTTATTTTATTTTATTTTATTTTATTCAAAATAGCATTTTGATCTTAGTTCTAAGTGTCGATCTCATTCGAAAGCTTTGATTGGTAATTTTTCAATTTAAATTATTTATTTACTCTTATCCCTTACTTTAGCTTATTTTATCCTATTATTATCAACTTCCTATCTTTATTTTTTAACCTCTATTTGCATTACATTATGCCACATGTCTTATATTATCGTTGTAAATCTTAATTCTTAAATTTTAAATCCCCCCCTTACAGTTCCGCACCTCTTTCTAGCATTTTATCTTTCCTTAGTGGATAGCAAACTGCAACGACAAAATTTGACTACCCACATCTACTCTTCTTTGGCTATTATTTCTCTTACGTCTACTTTATTAAGCTTTTTTCCCTTTACTCCTGTTAATAGCCTAGATTCAAGGTATGACATCTGCTTTATTTCATCCTGGTCCTTATCGGACTTTCTTGACTTTTATCCCCACCCAAATTCTTTGGGTCTAGTTACGAGCTAAACTCCGCCATCATCATTGACCCACCGGCTTCCCCAAACAGTTGCAGGAAGTGCTGTTGAAAAACTGCACACATCTGCTCAAAACCCAGTAACACGCACCCGCCCCGACCTATCAAAGACCCGATCGTAGTATAGTTACCACGGGGCGTCGCCATCGTTCAGCTCCATCAGAAACCATTAGTTCTGTTATGCTCTTAACGCACAGGCCTCAGGTTTGACTATGCATCCGTCGTGTTTCAATTCAAAAGTCACCAAGGGACATTCTCGCCGCTAACACGTGAGTTGCGATGTCTTTATTAATCGTATCTTCTAATTTTCTAACTAGTTCTCCTGTAATCTATTTCTCTCTATAGCTAACGCTTTGCTAAACGCTATCGATTCTGCTCTAATCGCCCTCTTCAGGACGATCAACCACCAGTTGCTAAAGATTACCCTCATCAACTGCTGCTTAACTAGTTCGCCAATCCGGTTCCTGTAGTCATTGCGTACCGGAAAGGACGCGTTTAACTTCCAGTAACGGGGCCCCTGACTACAAGTTCTATCCAAATTGACTGCAGATCGCAAATTTGTGGTCTGTGTAGGCAACCAATTTCAATTGTTAACAACCTATACTATTCTTATCTGATGATCTAACAAATATTCTATCTAGATACGATTTGGATAACCTATTGTGGCTGCTCCATATATGCACTGGTACATCAGGGAAATCCAGCCGATACCTGCCTGACAGCTGGAGGATTCTAGCAGGCTTTCAAGGCGTTTGCACCCTCTTCTTTGTACAAGATCTACACAATCCTTTCGCGCGTCCAAAATACTATTGCAGTCATTCACTAGCGCCAAAGTGCGAGACATTCCCAGGAATGTTTCTAGACCCCTGACAAAGTGTAGCCTTCCTGCCTCTGTCAGCACATACCAATCTAAAGGCACCACTTTTGCTGTCGTATACGTCTAACACAACCAACATACTGTCGGATACAAGAAGACTGTTCTTACTTTGAGACCTTAGAATTTCTGGAGTGCCACATCTACACCACCACCCGCTCCCATCATCCACAAGATGATAATATCTAGTATTCTTTGAAACTGAATGTTAGAGCATGATTCCCGGGACTTCTTGTCTGTCTCACTGATGGTGATTCGTCTAAATGTAGGGACCTGAAATCGTTGTGCAGGTGACCTTGCGTCCAGATTGAATGTAACTCCCCAACATTTATACAGCTAACTATAAGTGTAGCCATTTAACTTAGAGAACATAAAATAGAGTTCCGTACCTTGGTCTTCAATGGATCACTGTTGAAACAGTCTTCTTTTTGGTCGAGGGGTGAGGATGGAAGGGTTTTTCTAGAAATGTTTTTGGAGGCTAGTTACTAAACCCTGCAGTGTCCTGGTGGAATTCGTATTTCAAATCCAGATATGAACCCGTATCTGTTTGGATTAACATCCTGTTCGATGGCGTTTTTGGGAGGTGTTCTGCACAGCTTTCCCCACTTGTTACAATGCTTTTGTTATTAAATACTTCCTCAATCAATTCCATGTTGCTCTTCTGAACAACAGTGAAGTTAATGAAAGAAGTACATACTCGAGAGTGTCACTGTTTTGTTTTTCTGATGTTTCTTTTTGTTTTCATGTTTTTTTTTGTGAATGCGAAGGTCTTTATAAAAATGGGTTTCCTTTTGATGAAGGTGTTGATGTTGGTGTCGATTTGTTTTTAAATTGGTGTTGTGATGGATTTTGTTTTTATTGTCATCTCTTAGGGTTTTCACTTTGGGCCAGTCACTCTTTGCTTGAAATTCAGTTTTTCTCCTGTCCCAGACAAAGGCCTTTTGGTGCGATGTCAAAGACGTCTTTGCGCTTTGCTTTTGTGAGGCTTGAATCGGAGAAAAGAGGCAGATGTAATGTAGTAATATTGTGCACACCTTGTGTGGAGACCTTGCTTGTTCCAACACGGAGCAAAAGGCTTTGGGTGGTTCGTATTGCTACACACAAAATAATTCGATTCTTTACCTTCAATATAAACAGGCATCTATTCGCATTCACCGAAACAGAAAAAATCGGAATGCGATTTATTTACTTTGGGGAAACTAGTATCTGGAATTCCATAAATATTCCAGTCCTTTTAAGTTGTATGGTAGATTTCACCTCCACAATCTTCCCATACTCCTCAAGAATGGCTAAAACGCACGCCAGATCAAGTTGAATAAGTACCTTCTTGACTCGAATTCGAGTCAACATTTTACTCATGTAAAGGAGAATCATCACAAAAGCCTGGGACGTGCAAGTTATAATAGCCATTTTTCTGACCACAAAACTGCAGACCGATAACTTGTCTCCCTACAATTTATAAAGCCTTTACTGCAATAATATTACAGAGAATGGGCAAACATCTGGAAGAAAACACCTTGTTTCCAGAAGAACGGAAAGGATGCTGAAAGGGCTCATGCGGATTTATAGATCAACTATTGATCAATAAAGTCATAACTGAAGAGAGTCGAAAGAAATTGGAGGTGCTAAGCATGGCTTGGCTCGATTATCGAAAGGCTTTTGATAGTATTCCCCACACATGAACCCTAGAAGTACTAGCCATGAATAAGGTAACACCAATAATCATAAAATATATAAAGCATTCCATGAATAAATGGGAAACAATGCTACTGCTTCAGACAAAACAGAAACTCATAAAAACCAAAGCCACCCTCATTAAAAGAAGAATATTCCTGGGAGACACACTCTCTCTATTCCTTTTAATACTTGGAACTGACACCATAATCTGACATGGTAAGCAGAACTGGATGTGGATACAATTGTTACAGCAAACAATCAACCATCTCTTGAATATGGATGATCTAAAACTGCATGCTGCAAATATCAAACAACTGGAAACATCATTACAGACAATGCATGTATATTTCTTGGCAAAGAAATATACATGAAATTTGGCTTAGAAAAATGTGCCAAAGCAACCTTGAAAAGAGGGAATCTAGTTAAGAGTAACAACATCACAGTAGATAAAGCAAATGAAATAAGAAAATTAAACCGCAACCAAACATGCAAATACATAGGAATCAATGAACCAGATACAATAAAACACATATAAATGAAAGACAATATAAAAAAGGAATACTATAGTCATGTTAGATTAATACTGAAAACAGAGTTCAATGGCAAAATCAAGATAATAGGTATAAACATTTTAGCCGACTCACTCATAAGTTACTGCTACAATATGGACTCTAAATGAACTAACTAAACTAGACAGGTAAACAAGAAAAATAATGAAGGGATTTAGGATGCACCATCCAAGTTCTGACATAGAAAGGTTTTATATACAACGTATTGAAGGTTGTAGAGGCCTTATAGAACTAGAAATCTATTATAAAATAACCACCATAGGATTACAGAAATACTTAATTCAGAAAGGAGGATTGGTACAAATAGTTTTGTGTTTTTAAGGAAGCTGAAAAATACAAGAAAGAAGTCATTACATTACCTGACCACTTTGAAGAAAAAAGAAAAAAAATCAAAAGCTATAAAACAATTGAGGTCCAAACCCAAACTGAAACAACAGCGTATCGTGACAAAACGATGGCAAGAAAAGCTCCTACATGGGAAATATTGGGTTAAGCTAAACAAGACAGACATAGACAAAGCAAAATCTCAACAATAGTTAAAAAGTTCAGGATACAATTTTTTAAAATTACAGCACAAGATCAAAGCCTTCCCACCAGAAATCACCAAAAACATGAAATCCCAAAATACAAGTAACTACAGAAATATGTGGTGATGGAGAAGAAACAATAAATCATATTGTCTCTGGCTGCCAAGTCCTGGCTGAGAAGGAATCTATTCACAGACATGACAGAGTTGGAACTTATATACACTGGAAGGCATGACAACACTATGGAATAAAAACAGAAAAAGATGGTATAAACAAACCCCAGAAAAGGTCTCAGAAAATGATTAACCAACCGTACACTGGGATATGCCAATACACAGAGAAATTAAGGTCAATAAGCCAGATATAGTTGTTAGAGATCACCAAGAACAAAACAATGCATTCCAATCGATACCAACAGATGACGTTTCTCTAAAAGAAACGGAAAACCCTCAAAGTACAAAGATCTGGAAATAGAGGTAACTCGAATGTGGAGCCTAAAAACAGAAACAATTCCTATAATAGTAGGTGCATTAGGTATGAGAAACAACATTCGGATAAATACATAACCAAAACACCAGGACTTACAAATATATATGACATACAGAAAATTGCACTACTGGGCACTGCACACAACCTACGTAAAGCACTTTCAATACAGTGAAAATATGAGCACCACAACAAAACCCAGCACATCCCCAAGGTACATAGAGTTACGCTCGATTGTGCAGTAGAAGCACATGATGAAAGTAAAATTGCTGAATATTAATGATGATAAAACTTGACAGAAAAAAACTAGATAACTATTGACAATGTATGGAGCCCGCCATACGAAAACTGACACCAACCAGCTGTACCTGAAGAGAGATCTGATTGGTAGAGAATTAATTGTTGTGGGAGAGTGTGTATAAAAGAAAAGCACAGAGAAATTAATAACGGAAGTGAATAAGGAACTGGTGATCAAATGTGGAATAGGAAAAAAGGATAAGAATGAAATTCAAAGTGAGCACGTTTGACAGATTGAAGAGAAACCTCACGAAGGTCAATTTTGGAGAGCCACTGCAGATGTAAGTGGAACAAAATCCTGAGTTTGGTGAAAAAAGGGTAATCAGAAAAGGAAAAAAGAGAGCCTAATTGTAGCAACTCAGGATCAAACAAGAAAAGCAAACAGCTTGAGGGCAAATTTATGTGGGGAGAATGTGTCAGTAAAATATGGAGTTTGTGGAACTTCGATGGAGACATTGTCACAGAATTACCCAAGTTCGGACACGAAGAATATACGAAATGGAGGCACGACCAAGTAGTAAAAGTTTTACACTGGAAGCTTTGCCATAAACGGGTATTTGAAGTTGGGGACACATGGTACGAACGATGGGTTGAAAGAGTATTGGAGTAATAGAACAGTAAGATTTTGTGGGACTTTCCAATTCAAACAGCCAAGAAGCTAGAAAATAATTGACCGGACATAACAATAATAAGCAAAGAAAAGCGAAGTTGCTTACTAATTGATCCGTCATGTACGTTTGATTCCAGGATCGTAAAGAAAGAAGTTGAAAATCACAAAAATATAACTCTTAAAATTAGAAATTACAAGAATTTGGAATATGAAAAGTGTAAAAGTTGTGCCTATAATGATTGGTTCATTCAGAACTGTAAGCAAAGATACAGACAAATGGTTGTAGGAGATTAGAATAGAATGTCCAGTAGAGCTTCTACAGAACTTTTGCCTCTTAGAGACAGGAGATATTACCTTGAGTGTTTTAAGCACTTGAAAGACTATTGAAAGCTAGTGGATACCTAATGCTACAGGTCGTAACCCGCTACTCACATAAACCCTGCCAGGAATAAAACAGAAACTGAGTCAAATCAATAATAATAAACCTCTCTACTATAGCCACAAGGCATGGAATTTGAGGGGAGGGGATAGTAAAAAACATCGGCCTCAGTACTTAACTGGTACTTAATTTATTGACCCCGAAAGGATGAAAAGCAAAGTCAAGCTCGGCGGAATTTGAACTCAACACGCAGCGACGGGTGAAACACCGCTAAGCATTTCACCAAGCTAACAATTCTGTCTGCTCGCCGCAATAAAATTAATAATAATAATAACAATAAATATTACACCTACAACAATACCAACAGCGCCAGATGAAGCCAACTCTCATGCTACTGGCATATCTATACTCTCTATTTCCAATACTTCTTATGTGGCTAATCTTAACAATAATAGCGTGGATAATATTGACAATACACTTGAATATAGCACGTATGTGGAGGATAAATCTGATTGACCCAAATCCATTCATCACATATTTCTTAGTAATAGCAATAATAACATACATAATAAAAATAATTTACCATGGTACGTAGGTTAATCGTTTTTTAATTTAGTATTTTTTCATTTGTCTTGCTCGTTTACAGTCTGTTGTGTCGCTAAATTTTCTACTGAGAACATTTTTTTCGTGGTTAGATGATTCGGCATCTATTTCTAGCATTTAAGAATCCACATTTGCTGGTCATTCCTCTTATTTTTGTATGTAATATAATTTTAATCTTCGGAATTTTTTTAATATGCTAGACCACTGGTTTTAATTGATTAATATCAATTTCTACCCTCATTAATAAATTTTAAATAAATAATATATGTTCTCTAACCAGTTAAATTAGCTGCAGAAATTAATTAACTGCAGAATTATTTCCGGACTTAGCGCGCCAGATTTGAAGACATTTGATAGGATACGCTGAATGTAATCGCAGAACTCTACACGTGTTCACTTACGGGTGGATGGCTTGTGTCTAGTTCTGTGTATTGCATCTCAAAGAGACAAACTTACCCTGACGATCCTGCAGATATTTACTTATGTAAATTTTAACAGGTGAAACCATGGTACGTAGGTTAATCGTTTTTTGATTTAGTATTTTTTCATTTGTCTTGCTCGCTTACAGTCTGTTGTGTCGCTAAATTTTCTACTGAGAACATTTTTTTCGTGGTTAGATGATTCGGCATCTATTTCTAGCATTTAGGAATCCACATTTGCTGGTCATTCCTCTTATTTTT
>NC_068997.1:31055561-31061262 GCF_001194135.2 Octopus bimaculoides
TTGATTTAGTATTTTTTCATTTGTCTTGCTCGCTTACAGTCTGTTGTGTCGCTAAATTTTCTACTGAGAACATTTTTTTCGTGGTTAGATGATTCGGCATCTATTTCTAGCATTTAGGAATCCACATTTGCTGGTCATTCCTCTTATTTTTGTACGTAATATAATTTTAATCTTCGGATTTTTTTTAATATGCTAGACCACTGGTTTTAATTGATTAATATCAATTTCTACCCTCATTAATAAATTTTAAATATATGGATATATATATACATATATGTATGTATGGATATATATATATATATATATATAAAATTTCAAAATTAATTTGTAATTATGTGCCAACATTGCTGTAAAATCAAAGTCGAAAAATCCTATAAAAAAAAACACAAACCACTGGAAATACAAGCACAGCAGAAATCGGGCGATGAGCAAAGAAATGTGCATATTTCAGCAGAAAACCGCAGAATGAGGAAATAGATATCCCTAGATCAATTGATTTCAAATTTTGAGAGTCTATCTGCCTTAATTATCATTAACAGGTCTCACTATATACCAGTTGTGTTTGTATTTCCAGTGATTGTTGGGGTTCTTTTTATAGGATTTTTCGACTCTGATGTTTACAGCAATGTCGACACTTCGTGTGCCCTATACAATTTTGGATATTCCATTTATTTCCTTTTGCTTGTTGGCCACTTATATTATTGTTGTTGTTATTTATTTTACCAATAATAATTAAGAATAATAGCTATATAAATATTTTTGAATATTTATTTATTTACGAATTGTATATATATATATATTTATATATATACACGTGCAATCTCCCAAAGCTTGTTGGCACATTGTATGATTATAATGTCTGTATTTACTAAAATACATTTCCTTTTCAAAATTTAATAGAATCTACAAAGCGAACTCATTTTGCTTATCAATACCTCTATGCAAAATGATGAACATTTTGATAGTGTGAACCAAAGGAACCGCTAACTTACAGAAACATTTCATTCAGTATTTGTGTGCGTTCTCATTCAAATCCAACTGTCGCAAAATCTCATCAACGTAGGTCTTCACATTTGCATTGTAATGAGTGTATGTGAGTTTGCTTGTGTGCGTGTATGTGAGTGTGTGTGTGTGCGTGCGTGTGTGTGTGTATGTGTGTGTGTGACAGCTTGTTGCAGTAATTTGAAGGAAATACGACAGTTTTTCCAACGAGCATACTGGCAAAATATGATAATGGCGTGACAAAGCCTATACATTATAAAGGTTCCGCGGAAGGAAAAAATATTAAATTTTGATACAAAATCCATCTTTCTTCCAATAAACACCCACTGAAGAGACATGCTACAACCTCTCGGCATTAATTTGCGAACTTCAAGAGGAGAACATCATCTACAACATCAAATGTAAGATCCTCACTAAGATCAAAACTTACATCAATAGACCAAAGTAAAGTTTCGTAGGCGCGCTGGAAAAACTATCTTTAAAAAAGTGAAAAACTCCAGAGAATATATTAACGTTTCAGGCGAGATTTTTTATTCATGACCTCATTTTGCAAAATACTTCAATACATCATGTTGGAAATTAAGGCTAAACGACTGGATACAACACAACCTATTCCAGTGTTGGTTTTTCTAATTTTTGATACTCAAAGAGAATTGATTATATTTCTTGTGCAGTTAAATATCACCCTTTGATTACTCTTGTCTTTTTCTGTATGCATGTGCTCGTTCATACATCAATTACAGCGAACATAGTTGTTAAAAACCTTTTTTGCTTTTCTTGCCAGCTTCAAAAGTAGAAATGTAAATTGATATGTTGACCAGAAAACCACGTGTAGTTATATTTCACAAGATATTTTGTGGTTTTGATAATAATAATAATAATAATAATAATAATAATAATAATAAATGATAATAATAATAATAATAAATGATAATAATAATAATAATAATAATAAATGATAATAATAATAATAATGATAAATGATAATAATAATAATAATGATAAATGATAATAATAATAATAATAATAATAAATGATAATAATAATAATAATGATAATAATAATAATAATGAACAAGGGTAATCGCATGGACAGTAGCTAAACAGCTTAGACAGAAAGACAAGGAAGTTGCTAACTAGATATGAAGCACTCCACCCAAAAAGTGACAAAGACAGACTGTATGTAGCAAGAAAAAGAGGGGGAAGAGGACTTATTGGATGCAAACACAGCATTATAGCAGAAGAAAACAACATAGCATGCCACAGAACCGCTACAAGAAGGTCAGGCTTGTGTACGATGAAAGATTGCAAAGATAAAGCACTATGCAAGAAATCGAAAACGAATGAAACTGAAAATAGGTGGGTAACGAAAAGAATGCATGGTCAATTTTATAGAGATGTTGAATACAGTTTGTAAAATTCAGTATTCTGGAATCTATCGGAGAGTATTTAAACGATATAGCACACCATTTCGCTACAGTTGCCAATTTTGGAATACGACTGTCAATACACAGACCTGATGATTACCTAATGCAAGAAAGTACTAGTTTATTTCAATATTGTAAAATAGTAAAACTGTAAAATTGTAAAACTTGCAAATAATAAAACGTGAGGATCAGACTAAGTTGGAATTTCATCGTTATACACACAATCATACAAACTCGAATATGTATCAATATTTCTATTGTGTATAAGCCAACATGTCTGGAAGGCAGCAAACGAATTTAGCAACATCAGAAACAATTCTCAAGGAAATATCATCGAGATTATCAACACTTATAATATCGGTGTTTAACACACAAACCTGCATCTTGAAGGAAATAGAGAAACTGTCTACAGATGGAAAACGAGTAAGTAAACACATAAACTCCGAAATTAAGAATTTATTTGAAATTGTACAAACAGCTACAGAAGCTACAAGAAGAAGCCTATCACAACCATTTTAGATGTTAGGACTGCACAAAAGAAGGTTAGAAAACGAACACTGAAAAAAAAAAGAGATTTGGAAGATATGGCAAAGACTTATCAACATAAGAAAACAAAATTTCTGGAAGGCATATAAATGCGAAAAATACGTTGATATTCATTTTAAGTACTGCACTCATACTCCCTCGTAATTACTTATTTAAGGAAATTGTATGAAAGAAAAATTCGATGGGATCTCACCATAGGAAAATTTGGTTTTTGCCTGCAAACTGACCATTTTATCGCTTCTTATTGACTATATTTCTAATGTATGTACAGAGGATTGTAGTACCATTTATACTACAAAGAAAAATTCCGAAACATTTTCACGTTGGGCACTTATGAGAAACTATGTGTATTAGCCGAAAATGGATAACGATATCGAAAATCTTGTAAGATACTGCAGAGGCTGTGCTCGAACAACAAAGTTACCTACTGTAAGATATCAGTCATCGCCAAAGACTGAGACACAGACTTTGCAAGTCAACTATATGGAAACTATATTCTTGTAGTAGTGGATAGTTACACAAAATAGTCGGAAGTATGTAAATTTAGACATCCTTCAGTGAGATATTTGCTCAATATCGTACATATTTCTGCCAGATGTTCCAAATTGGTCATATAAACCCGCCACCATATCACCCACGGTGAAAT
This sequence comes from Octopus bimaculoides, assembly GCF_001194135.2. NCBI lineage: Eukaryota > Metazoa > Mollusca > Cephalopoda > Octopoda > Octopodidae > Octopus > Octopus bimaculoides. Next base: position 31,059,182 of record NC_068997.1, read on the forward strand.
GTTCAGGCAGAACGGTTCATGGACACGTTCAATAGGGCGTTAAGGAAAGCGAACATCGGAAGGACTGATGACCTTGCATTAATAAAATTTCTGAGGGTATATCGAGTAACTCCAAACCTAAATGCACCATCAGGTAAATCTCCAGCCAAACTAATGTTCACGAGAAAGATGAAGTCCATATCTGAGAAATTGCTGTCAAGCAGAGAAAAAAAGCTTGAAATAACAATAATGAGAAAAGTGCTACGCCGAAAAATTGCTAAGTTTCCATACAGATATGGAAAACTATCATGGGAGGACGGTTTTATTTGTAATAGAATTGAACAAATGATCTATACAGTAAAAAAAGTCAAAAGACAATGGTTCGATTTCAAAAAAGATGCGAACCAGTTGAAACAAAGATACACCGAGAATAATAATAAAAGTATTGAAGAACCAATGGATTTTATGTACGCTATGTTTGAAGTATTATTTCCAGATAAAACTCATACAACCGTTCGGCGTAGAACTAGAAAGTAGAAATTTTACAGAGCCTTTAATGTTTGGCCCAAAGAGGTAAAAGTATTGAACTCCGTCTGAAGGTGGTATTTTTTTAAAAGGGAAGTTGTGGGGAAGGAATATAAAATGTACATATAAATCTGTATACCCACAGTCTTCGAGAAATGTATAGTTTAATAGGGGAGATATTGTGGAGTAAACTAGCATCCCCGCACCTGGCTGTCAGTGGACTGGATGAGTCGTATAAGTAGATGGGCCAGTAGACAGTTGAGGTCGAACTGTGGGAGCGTTAGTCTCGTTATTGATTCTGCGTTGTAGTGCTGGATTGTTATTATGCGAACGGTTATAATAAGATAACCAACTCTTGTTACATTGCGTATTGTTATACTTATATATTGGGTACTGTGATACGCACTTACACACACACACATCATATATCGTCCACGGCGATATAAAATAGTACTTATGGCCTCTGGAGAAATGCTTCTGAATTAACGAGGAAGTTGTTGGTCATCTAAGGAGCGTCGAGTTGACTGCAAAACCATTTAGGCTATATTCAATGCATTGTGCTAGTGCTCAGACTCAAAAGAGGTAAGGTGTGCAGGCTTGTGTTTGGGAGAGGAAATGGGATTCGAGACTTGAGCGAGGATATGAATAGATAAGAACTAATTCTCAATGCGCGGAAAACTGGTAGGAGGAAGAGGACTTATTGGATGTTAGGGTGTGGCACTGTTCCACTGTTAAGGTGTGGCACTTTCTCACACAGCTACCCTCATCCATACGTAACACATGACAAATACCAGCGCAGTCGTCTCTCTTGCACACCACATTTGATGCTTCTTATGTCCCAACTTTTCTCTCAGGACGCTTACACTCTGTCGTGTATGCACACTGACATAACACATCCAGCGGATCATACTAGCTTCATTTCTTTCAAGGGAGCAAGGGCAAAAACGACTTCTCTCCAGTATGCTTGAAGTGCCGATAACTTCAAAAATCTACCAAAGACTCCAGGTTAATATGCACATGGCCCTTGCCCCCTTACTAGAATTATATTTATATATATTATTAATTTAATGTATAAATTGCCTATAAATTTTTATAGCATTCTGACTACATGATAACAATCATTAATGTGCTTTTTATCCTTATATTCTATTATGAATTAATAAATAAAATAAAATGATTTAATTATTTTTACTCCTGACCGGAAGAGCATTTACTGCTTGACTATTCTTATAATATACATGTTGGCTGTCTTGATGGGATTCAAAATTGAATTATCTTGGGTCTATACGTTCAAATATTTGTATGTAGACGTGTGAACCTGCTTTGTACGGTATGTACAGTTATTTACACTTTTTCGTGATCAGTGACTTTTCATCACTGGAAAAAGGATATATATATTTGCATTGGGAACCACTTCACATCGACAACCGGTGATTGTCACACGCTGAAGGCGGGTCAATACCCAGAAACTCGGGTCCGTGTGTATCATATCAGGTTGGAGATGGGAAAGATGCCTTCCCTTTGCAAATACTGATAGGACACAGAAAGTGTGTCAATGGCCAGCTGGAGGAGGTTAT
>NC_068997.1:31061873-31078407 GCF_001194135.2 Octopus bimaculoides
ATATATATATATATATATATATATATATATATATATATATACGACGGGCTTCTTTCAAAGCTCCTTTCAGGTTTTAGTTGGACCGAGGCCATAGCTGAAGATACTTGCCCAAGGCGCCACGCAATGGGACTGAACCCGGACACAAGAGGTGCAGTAATATCAAAGGAAACTTACCTGGGAAGATAGTTTTTTGTCTGTGGAAGCTGCACAGGTGCAATAAACAACGAAAATGGACAGAAAACAGATTCCATCACATGCCAGGGAAAAAAACTAGAATTAGTTGATGGCTTCCGTTACCTATGTGACTAAGCAAGATAGTAACGGGGGTGGATACTCCGTGAGCATATCTGCTAGAATAAGAATGTTCTGGGGAAAGTTACACACACACACACACACACACACACACACACACACACACACACACACACACACACACACACACACATACATATATATATATATATATGAGAGAATTTGTTTTGGTGTTTGAAAATGCATCTAAATCTCAAATTGTGTAGGTGTTTCAAAATTTTGTAATATGTTTATTCAAATATCAAGGTGATTCAACAATTTTTTGCATATCAGTGGTAAAAATAAATAAATAAAGGGTTTGGGTAAGTTTATATGTACACGGTGAAATTCGGAAAAGCTTATATAAACGATCGAATTTTCGGATGTCCACAAAAATTCCAATGGGTTTCACAGAGCCAGACTATAACATAAGTCTAAATGTTCACTGAAGAAATATCCATGATTGAAAGTTTAGTCATGCTGAGTTTTTATTAAAATGACTAAATTTTCAGTCATATATATTTGTTTTGATCTTCATTAAATATTTACACTGTGCTACTTTTACAAGACTTGTGTTTCTATAGTTTGCACTAATTACACTGTATGGGATTTCTAACAGCACCTCTGTACATGGTTTGTATGGCTATCTACTGCTAGCTTCCTCTGTGACTACCAGATCAGAAAGTAAGGAACTCTGTCAAAGGTTTTTTTACAGGTCACTGAACGCAAATGACAGCAGCTTGATTTTATCCAAAAACTTCTCTTGCAGTTACCTCACCCAAAACAGGGCTTTTTAAATACTTGTCTATAGCATAAAACCAAACCAAACTATATCTCATCTAGTCTAACTTTTCCTCTCATAACTTGATCCTTTGTTGTTTCCATAAATTTTGTGCCCTTGTCCAGCAATTTGATACTTCTGTATATTTACCTTTCTCTAGCATCTGCATTAACATTGTAACAGTTGGCTGTAATGCTGTAATGTCAGTCACTGGGTATACCACCTTCATCTATAATCTGATTCACTATAGAAGTAACAAAGCCATATAACATACAGCCAAGTATGTTAAACATTATAACAATCGTTCCTAATGGTTCATGGAGATTCTCCTACATTTATATTCTTCAGTGCTTTATCATACTGCTGCCAACTAGAAAGACTAGATCCTCTGTTGAGTCCATGTTGAGAAGACCTTTCTTCCATACAATCACCACATATAATACGCTTTAATGATAGCTCTTTTATGCTTCTTTCTTTTCAGAATCACTAAGTGTATTACTAACAATTCATACACATCAATATGAAAAATAAGAGGTAACTGTACAACAAAAGAATAGGTATGTAAAATCATTCACAAAAAGCATTCAAGACATTGCTGCTATACAAATACATTGCCGAAATCATGAACTGATTATTCAGTAAAATTTCTACAGGCAAATATTATCAATAAGAATATTAAAAAGCATTAAAACAATTACCTTTGCAATTTTCTGATCATGTTCTACAAACTTTACCTCACCAAATGCATCACAGGGATTTAATGCCTCTTCATCTCCAGTGTTTCTATCAAAGACAAACAAAAATCAAATGAACAACTGAAGTAAAGTTGTGATGGGAAAGGTAGAAAAGGGAAAATAACAAAATCAAGAGATAAAGAACAACACTAATGAAAAATACAAATATTCACAGATATAGAGGCATAAATTCATAAACAGAAAAAGATTGATATCTTTTAATTTAGTTGAATAAAATAATGATTAATTTTAAATAAACTGAAAAGGCAAAACAAGATATATTTTGTCATCAGAAGTAAATGGAGGAAAAATGAGGCACACAGGGGAATAGTGATTCCACATCTGGAATGGTGCTGCTGTTACACACGCAGGTATCATAAGACCACATCAAGAAAGAAAAAAGGTGACTGATCTAACTGGCATGAAGTCACTTACTAAAACACACTAAATTCTGACCTATAGATGTGCTGTGTCCTCTCTTTGCGTTTTTTTACCACTACTACAATAGTCTCTGCTCCACAGAGCTGGTTGCTCTCTTTCCACCGTATCCAGGTACCACTGATACACATATCTCTTGTGTCCATTTGACTAGGCCCCCACACTAACAATACAAAAATTGAATTAAGTAGATATGAAAAGAAACTGCATGAGATGTCCGGTAGTGTTTCTCCTTTTATCTCTCTATATATATCTCTCCCTTTCTTTGTTCCCCTCTTTGCATTTGTCTGTCGCCCAAAGAAATATAATGTTGATCTTATTGGATTTATTTCCCTTGCTTACTAGACAACTACAGTCATACGAAAGGTAATATTGGGAGTGTGTATTTGTCACTGTTAACTCTATCAGATATTATTACTAATGTAATTATTCGATATATAAACAGTATTATCATTATTGATAGCATATACTTATTACAAATATACAAATCAGAAAAATCTATTTAAATTTTATATTTTAATTTCAAAGATATTTTTAATTTGAGAAGTAGCATAAATTTTCTATGAAATTTGAAAAAGTATGTTTATAATTATTATAGTTATGTAACATTACCTTATATTACCTGGATTGGCAAAATATATATATTCCCAACATTAACGAACATGATGGATAAAACTGTTCTTAATTAATAATAATTATGTGGTAAGAAAAAGACCAGCGCCGACGAAGGCTATGCTTTGCTGAGGAAATCCAATTAGATTAAAATTTGTAAACATCAAGATCATTAGAGGGTCAGAAAAAATACCATGTGGTATTAGCTTCAAGTATATATAATGAGTTTAAATTTTACATTGCTCAACCCTTCATTGTTTTCTTTCTAGAATTGGGGAGTCATTAAAATAAAGTACTAAAACATGTCAGTGACTGTTGCCTGGAAATGCAAAGGTCGCATCAAATTAGTATCAGATACTGAGCTAAAGATCTGTTTTCATAAATCTTATCAATTATTTAAAATTTCCTCATAATTAAAACAAAACAATGGCAATACGGTGATGAGCTGGCAGAATTGTTAGAGTATATTACTTTTGATACTTAACATTGTGAGTTCAAGTCCTGCTTAGGTCATCTTTGTCTTTCATCCTCTTGGTGTTTGATAAAATAAAGTAGCAGTCAAGTGCTGGTGCTCATGATATTAATTTAACCATTCCCTTAAAAATTGCTGGTCCTGCGCTTAAATTAGAAACTCTTTTTCCATCCAGATAAGAGTTAGTAAATAATTTCTCTCACGTCTTTATCCACAGTGTATTAATGGATGTATTTATCAGTGAATATTTACACATACATACACACATACTCATATGTGCCCGCACACACATATATGCACATACACACACACACATTTTTATGGAGTTGGTCAACATGCTGTTGAAGTTTACAGATTTCTCCAATATCCCAATTCATCCAATAAATGTCTTTGTGGACAATGATTGATTTTCCTTTTAAAGGCATCAATCCACAGCCAGAATTAACCATTGACTATTTTCCCTAAATTTTCCCTTTCACTTTTCAACTCCTTACTCCTGCTTAACTGTCACTTCATAAGTATTATCTCCCACAGGAATTAAAGATTATTTCTGTTTTATCCAACTGCTTCCCTCATATTCCATCCACGACAAACATGTGCACATAAACACATATTCACACTACTTGAATCTTATACTTACTCTCTCACACAAACATATTGTATAGTGACGCACATCTGTCCACACACCTCTGTTGCTATTTACTCTTTCCTTATTTCTTTTTCACCTGAGTTCCACATAGACATCAACCACCCATCACCACTCTCCTCTACTAGAAATCCCATACCTACAAACACTTCCTGTATCCATTATCATGATGACCATCTTTAATAAGACATACATAATCCTCATCTCCTTCCCTTAATTTTCTCTCTCCCTTTACCCTCTCTCTCTCTCTCTCTCTCTCTCTCTCTCTCTCTCTCTCTGTTGGCTTCCTTTTCTGCATGGCTTAATATACTGACTTTGTTTTAGATTTCTCATATTTTTGCTTCTTTGAATTCCTTTTGCTGCGAAACAGAAAGACTACGTTTTCTCATATATTGGATTTCATGCATTAATTGCTGCTTACCCCTCAGCATATTCAGAAACAGAGGAAACTGGAATCTATTGAATTATTAAAAAACAATAAAACTAGACATTTTGTTGTTCGTTTCAAACCTCCAAAAAGCATGCATTTGATTTAACCTTTGAGGCTTACTCATATTTAATATTCTTTTCTACTCTAGTCAGAGGGCCCAAAATTTTGGGGGAGGGGGAAAGTCGATTAGAACGTCTCCAGTACGCAACTGGTACTTAATTTATCGACCCCGAAAAGATGAAAGGCAAAGTCGACCTCGGCGGAATTTGAACTCAGCGCTAAGCATTTCACCCGGCGTGCTAACGTTTCTGCCAGCTCGACGCCTTAACTCATATTTAATATTAAATACGAAAATATAAATATAGTGAATATAACAATAAATGTTTGATGTGGTGGCTATCATTCATCATCCATGAAGTCATTTTAGTTTCAACACACAAATTTTGGTCAAGTTTCTTGCCAGAAAGTAGAATTCCAAAATGAGTAAAACTCTCTCTCTCTCTCTCTCTCTCTCTCTCTCTCTCTCTCTCTCTCTTTTTGTGTATGCATGAATATAGTTAGAAGTATCGTTAGCAGACACTATGGATTTCCCAGTGAGTTGATTTACATCAATCTGTTCCTTACGTAACAGAGAAAGAAATCGATATCATAAAATCTAACTTCTTTCACCAATAAAAAATGAGTCTGATTGTTAAAATTATTAATGCTAGAGCTGTCATACGAGAATTAAGTGTACAGAAATGATGAATTCTCATTTTGTCAACCAAATGCCAACAAAATTTTGATTTTTTGAGCCTTCTGTTCATTCCTTTCTGCAATTGATAAATAATACCAGTGATCTAATGGTGTAAGGTTTTTTGAAGTGTAGCAACTTAGTATATTTGCAACATATTATGTGAAAAGACTTCTGTGTAAATCAACAATCAATTAATTTTAAAAGTTATCTTCACTGCTTGTTGTTTTGGGGGTTATTGACATCCCCAGAAGTTTTTGTCTACTCATTACTTGGATAATCTTGGTTGACCAAAGTTTTTCAACTCACTGTATAGTATAACTGAAATCCTCCCATATATGTATTTATATTTTATCAGATTTATGGACTTATTTCTTCAATTACCTAAATTTTATGTTTTCCTGCACCCATTTCTTTACATCCTGAAAATAAAAAAAAATTCAATTTTAATGTTTGAAGGAGTGATGGAGTTCCAACATCTGACATTAATTCTATAACATAGAGTCTCAAAATTTACAACAAATTATAGAGAAGACAAACAGTACAAGACACGAGTAAAGCCAAGATTATCAGGTGGAGATAATCTAATCACTATTAACATAGATACACATGATTTCAGTTTGTCTTATCTTACAATTTTTAGCATGGTACACTGGTTTTGAGATGGGATTGGAATGAAAGAAATCTTCTGGATAGAAATAATGCAACATAATAATATCAGAATTTTGATTAACCAATTTAATCATTTGTGTAAAACTTATAAGCCATGTCAGACTTACAAAGATATAATAAAGTACTCCGGCAATCCACTAACTTCTATTGTATTCACTTTTATCGCTCTGTCCCACGAGTCTATCTCATTATATAATTTTTCATTTTGTCCGTTGTACAGTATAACATATTTTTTCTCACAGGGCAAGGGTGGCGAAGTTTGTGCTTGTCTTTGTGTCAGGTGGGGCATGGAGGGGATGGTGTCTGTAGGGTGTGGTTGAGGTAGAGTGGGTGTGGGTAGGAGTCGTGTGGGTGGGAGTCGGGTGAGTGTGGGATGGGGGTCATCATTTACAGAGTGTGCCTTTTTCCTGTTTTCTTCTTTTTTTCCAGCCGTTTCCCATCCGTTCTTTTCCTCGTTCACCTCCTCTGCCTCAGCGCTGGTACTGGTTTTTGTCGGTGGGGAAGTCGTGATTTCCTTCCTGCTCTCGTGTTTCTCTTTAGTCTTCACGGGTGGCGTAGGACAATCCGCTCTAATGTGACCTTTCAGACCGCATTTACAGCACCACCGGATCCTACCTTCTACTCTGACCCTGAGCATTACCTCTTCAACCGTGATGGACTTGACCATGTTTTCAAGGTCTTCCGGGAAACCTGAATTATCATATTTAGGCTCTGCCCTAGCCAGTTCTTATGGGGCGTTCTGATTGGCTGGAGGACCATTACCTTCTCTTCCGTGCCCAGCAGTATGGTAGCTGCTAGCCAGGCTACATCAATTTCTGAGGTATATCTTCTACCCTAACCCTGGAAGCACGCCTCCCAAGATATATAGGTAGAAGCAAAATTTCATCCGTTTTTAATGGTGTTGCCGAGTGCAGCCTAGCAGTAGCTACCTCCCTGAACTGCACCTTCACCGTTCCAAACTTTCTTCCTCTGGCAAGGTAAGAAATCACTTGCTAGATTGGTTTTAATGCTTTTCGACTTGAGCGTTCGACATGATTTCAGCTTTCCTTGTTGCTGCTGAGTACGTCCTGTAAATAATGGTTTCCTTCTTTTTATCTTTTAAGACTTCTTTCGGGGTGACACTTATACGTCGTTCCCCAATCTTTTAAGTATTTCTTTGAATCTACTCAACTCCTCCAGACACACGTGTCACCACCTCTGCATAATTCTTCTCCTCCATTTCTTCGTCTTTTCTCTTCAGACTTTTAACAGCACTTCCTCAGATGACGTAAAGTCTGAAGAAGAAGAACTGCAACCTTCGTATTCCATTGTGAAGGTATGAACCTATGAAGTTCATTCATCAAACAAGAGGGAAGACGTCGAACAATACCGACGCAAGACAGCAAAACACACGTGATCCACACAAAGACAGCAGTTCAACAGCAATCAACAAGACGATTACCAAACGCTCTTTCTGACTACTACCGACCACTACTCTTTATAAGAGTTCGGCTAGTCCATTCTCCAATCCGCCAGGGATGTCAATGACTCTCGCTACAAGGAGGCTAATGCTGACGACATAGAAATAAGAATCCGCAGTATGGTGGACGCCATAGCCACTCATAATGAAAAGGTGTATAGGTAAAACGTCCCAGTGAAAACCTCAATAAAATGTAAACACCACAAGCCAGATATAATGATTTGGGATACGGAAGGGAAACTGTGTACAGATATATAAATCAGCTGGCCAGTGGATGTTAGCATAAAGCTAAAAGGAGAATACCTACATTGAACTATTGTGAAATCTTCAGGTACTCTAGACATATTATAAGTTCAGGTTTATAACAATAATTATTGGTGAACTGGGATAAGTACCACACTGCCTATAAACCAATCTTGAGAAATTTGGCCTCTCAAAACCAGAAAGGAGAAAACTGATTCGAAGACTACAGATCCAAGCCATTACTGAAACTGAAGACTGTAAATATTTCCAGAAGTTTATCATTTAAGTATATATGAGCATGTCTAGATGTGCAACTATATGCATGAGAATACATACATAAAACAAAACATACAAATTTGCATACATACATATATGAATACATACTGTAACTGTAGATCACGAAACTATTGTATTCTAAATAATAACTCTCTGGAAAAAGAATTTTTATACTTAGCCAAAATCCTGAACCGCAACGGAGTAACAAAGATGTGCCTCGGAATGACGGCAGCTCAATCAAGGAAAGATACACACACGCACACACACCTGGCGTCATTCAGAGACACAAACAAAAGAGATGTGACAACCATATCCTATATGATATGGACATTGAAAGCAGGAGAATTAAGCAACCCCCAAATAACATGGGGTATTATTGCAAAAACCAGAAAATACAGAGTGCAGGGTACCAAATGTGAGCTCTGTATTATTAAACAGATAAATATCATCCAGTCAACAGGTGACAGCGTAAATACACAAGCAATATTTTATACTCAGATATTTCAAACAGGAAGCATCACCCACTTCACCAATCTCACCAAGATAATTTGTTTCTCTGAACGGGAACATTGAATATATATACAACATACGAACTTCACGCATAGAAGATGCATGCCCCTATGAGGAACTCCCTCAACAAAGAAACATATGAACATTATATATATCCAGAATATAATATAATGCAAACAAATTCATCATCCAACACAGTTTTGTCGCAGAAGTTAAAACGAAGGGAGATAATCACTGAAAAGCTGTCGTTCAAGAGTATGACCCCTTGAAATCTTATTGTCTCTGCGAGAGTTATTCGTGAATTCCTGAGATTTTTCGTGTGCACATCGAAAATGAAGATGAACACCATTACTTCATGCGATCTGTTTGAACAATTCTTAAGATGTTAAGATATTTTTTTCTAGCATGAAACTAATGGTATACACAAATAAAGAAATTTTATCTAGCAATGCGGTGCTGAGAACTCATTCTTTTTGTTCGAGAGTTACATATATATATATATATATATATATATATATATATATGTATATATATATATATTGTTTTTTCCTCTCCAGGATTCTTTCCCCAATGATCTTAGTTTTCAGCTCTTCTTCATTTAATACCTCATTTGTTCCACATCATACATACACAAGCCATCTCATACATTCCCATATTTTACTCATATGCATACATTAGTAACAAGAAAATATAAACACACCTACACTTCTTAAATCTTACACACTTATTCCCCTCTACTTCATATAAATATATTTCTCCAGTATACACGCACACAGCAGCGTCATATATATACATGGTAACAAGTAAGCATATATATCTCTCTATATATATATATATAAAACAAATAATAAATGAGTATATGCATATATACGTACAGGTATGTGCATACCTACGTCTACCTGTATATATAGGTGCATATCTGGGTACAGGACATTGCAAACAAAATGTAGACAAGAAAATAAAAATAACCAGAGTACAGAAAACACACAAGCCACATAGAGAACATTTTCCTTCATCAGCTACCCCCATTTTAATACCGGCGTTTCGAAGAGTTGGGCAGGACGCATCGTTAAAATGGCTCTTCCCATGGACCGCAAATTAAATTTGTATACACAAATTAAACCTGTGCCATGGAGGAATGTCATGGCGGACAAAAAACAAGACAGGAAAAAAAACGGAAATACATATATATATAGAGAGAAAGAGAGACAGACAGAGAGAGATACATGCACATGGATGTACACAGCAGCCTCATATCCATACTGACAAGTAAGTATGCACACACACATACACAAGGCGCATAGATTTTCCACTCGCTATTCCTGCCCAGAGTGAACTTTCGACAACCAGTAACCCACCATGCCAAAAAATGGTGAAAAAGTTTAACAAACAAGCAATAAATATTTTACAAGCATTCAAATTATTATTAAAATTTACTATAAACGATATTTAATATACATGTTTAACTAAGACATTTTACTTTTCATCTTCTCAAGAAGAAAAAAAGCAAAAAAGCAATTTATTTATGGTTCACAACATGAAGTGATAGAAAATATATTATCTTACTTCCAAGTGAGCTTCGTCTTTAAATATTACACGTTTTACAACATCAGTTTTGTTCCATGCCAATCCGAGCCTCATATTTTCGTTGTTGTTCTTTGCTGTAATATAGATTTTACATCAAACAGTCTGTTGTTATTAAAATGTTCTTTTACTAAATCAAAATAGTTAATAGATTAACATGACTCGTGTGATACTTTGTAAGTCCTACACTTTATTTTTATTATTGTTCATATTATTTCCCAATACAGTAAGCTGGCCAGTCGTTAGTGTAACGGGAAAATGCTTAGCAGTATTTCTTCTAGCTTTATATTCTGAGATTCAGTGTTCATACTGTGTTGACAAGGTTGTGAAGAGAATATATGAAGAATATCTATGTTGTTATTAAATAGAAATAAATATGGCATCACCCTACTAACATAAAACAGAAAGGCAAATCAGATAAAGTAGTCCTAGATGAAATTATAGGTGTTTTGGAAAAAAAGATATTGTGGTCACAATTAAAAGATCGTGATCATTGGTCTGCACAACTACACATAACATGTTGCCAAATGATAGTAGTTACTTTTGTTGTAGTAGTAGGAGGAGGAGGAGTAATGATTGGATTTGAAGTTTAATACTTGAATTTTAAGTAATTATGTGTAATAACTCGGTTTAACAAACTTATTCCAGATATTTCAGTCCTCAATATTTATCATAGAAAGGGCAAAAATAGTACAAAATGTCTTCTCTACTTCTATCAGATCCCACAATCGTTAAATTTTATTCTTTAAGGTTGATCCAAAAATTGATAACGTTAATGGGAGAGTTTAGTCATTATATTCATCGTTGTTAGTCGTGAATGTTTTTAAAAGACATGGACGTTTCTTTTTCATTGAATGGTAACTTTGAATCTTGGTTATGTTATAAGTAACCTAAGATAAGATAACAGTATTAATATTTGAAAGGAGACTGAAAAACGTCCTCACAATGTTAAAGAGTGAATTTGTTTATATTTTGACTCGAATAAATTCAGTTGTAAAATGTATTTATGAAATGATATTAGACATGATGAGAACCAATTTGAAATTTTTAGTATTGAAACTTATAGGACCTAATATGATTATATGTTGAAAATCCTAGCTGTTAATTTGTGAGGTATCAATGCTTGAAGTCAGTCATTGTTCCAATGTAAGTTGTAGAGCAGTTCGAGCATGTTGTGGTAACTATACACTTATACACAATATTATAACACAGAAAGTAGTTCTCAAGGAATAGTTACTTAGGATTCTGATGCTGCATAACTTGCTCTATCTGGTCAAATTGGGTGCTGTATATATCCCCACCAATATCGTGACAGATGGCTATATCACCAGTCCTGTTGCACTAGAAAACAAGGTTTTTGAAGACTGACGTTGGAGATATATTTCCCCAGTAATTGGAGGGGTTGGGGATTGCTGATTTAAAAAATGAAATCCATTTTGCTTTATCTTGAAAAGATTTTTCAGAAACTCAAATGTCAATTTTTCAGCATTTCGAGTATTGTCACCCTTGCTATAGATAAATTTAAATCAAATTCAGGCCCGTCTATGGAGTGTGACATAACTTTGAAAACCGTTTTTCAATATCATTTAGAGTAAATGCAACTACAAAAGTTATTATTATCACCATCATCATCATTATTATTCAACCTTTCGTCGTTTCAGGCAAATTTCATCTGCATCACCTGCTGCACCTTTGTGTTACTAGAGTGTGTGCAGCATTGTGTGTTTCTTTTTGTTGTTGGGGAAGTAAAAACTTTTCCCGATGTTGCATTCCGTCACTTTGACATCTTATGGTGTCTGGTCGCAGTCTTTTGATGAATTAGTGTTTGTATTGTGTCTTATGTGTTTAAAGTGAGTCATCTTTTGTTGGGAAAATTGGCCTGCTGGTCATTGCTTATTTTATTGGATATTTGCTATAAAGAGTTTGTTTCGGTGTTTGTAAATTTTTTTTTGTTTGTGTTGTATTTTTGAATTGATAATGTATTACGTAGGATATGGGCGGTTCCTGACAGGGATATTTTTTGAATTGTGCTGAGTGTTGATATATAGCTTCGTTTTTGTTCATATGTATTTATGTTATACCCAATATTCTAATTATTACTAGTATTGTTTTCACCTTCCTGCCTCACATCTTGAATACTTTAATTTCGATGTCTTTGTACTTTGACAAATTCTTCACTTCTTTTCAGGAAATATTTTGGTCAGACGGGACTGCAATGTTTACAAGTGAGCGGGTCTTATTTTTCATTCCTTGGTTATTATGACTGGGCGTTTAGCTTTTATTTCTTTGTTGGTTTGAACAGACATATTCCAGATGATTGTGGGATGGTCGTTGCCTTGCGCCTTGTTTGCCACATGTTTATACCATTTCTTGTCAGTTTTTATGTTATAGTGCTGGCATATTTTCCTGTGGATATAATTACTTACTAGGTCGTATCTTGTATATATATTCAGATCTGGCAAGGACTCGACAACCAGAGATGATGTGGTCAACTGTCTCACTGTACTGGTAACACATTTTGCATTTGATATTAAGGCATGTTCTCATTATTTTGCTTTTATAGTTGTTTGTGGTCAGGTGTTAGTCTTGTGTAGTGAGAATTAGTCCTTCCGCTTCAGCTTGTAGTCAAGATATTTTGAGCCCTTGTTGACTTTTACTTAGGCTCACTTCTTTAACAAGTCTTGCCATGGAGTGATTTTTCTCTCCATTTCTCTCCAGTTCTGCTATCATGTTGTTCTTGTTTCTTTAACCATCCATTTCTAATATGTTGTCGTCTGAGATTGGTGTATCACCGCAGTGTTTTCAGTATTGATTAATCTGATTCTTTCAATGTCTCTTTGACACATTTGTCCAGCCACCCAATATCCATACTGAAACTATGGACAATTTTAGAAGGGTTTTCAGTTCCTTTGTATATTTAGAGAAACTATTTAAATAATTCATTTGTAGGAGATGGCTTATTTTTTTGTCCATAGTATCTTTAACCCATGGTGGGTTCATTTAACAAGTTTGTTCGCGGGATCAGAGCAAAGCAGAAAAGCAGGGGTGCCAGTGAGTATCCTTGAGAAATCCCTCTGTTTATAGATATAGGGCAGGTTTCAATGACTTGTGATTCATTTTTCAATGTTACACTGATTTTCCAATTTGCCGTTGCAGTTTTGATACATTTTAGTATTGTTGGAGCTACTTTATTTGTGTGGAGAGATTCCAGTATCCATAAGTGTAGAACACTGTCGAATGCTGAGGCTTCTCTCTGTCGAATGCTGAGGTTTGTTACTGTCGAATGTTAAGTTTTGTCTTTCTTTTCTTACAGTCCTCTATGATGGCTCCATTTACCATAATTTGATCCTTACATCAATGCATCTCTCTCTGTCACCTCACTTTATACTTCTGGTAAAACGTTGTTGTTTTCTAGACGTATTATAAACCCGTTATGGATTACTGATATGCGGGTTTTGTAGATTGTTGATAGGCATGTTATTGGCATATAATTTTGTGGGAGAACGGTGTCTGCTTTGAGTGAATTAGGATTGTTTGTCCTTCCAGCGTTCAGATTGCTGTTGATTCTGGCCTGCTTATTAATAAATTAAATGCTGCCGCTCTCTGGATATAAATAGTGGTAAGGTGTCTATCCCTGAAGGTTTCAATTTGCTGGTTCTCCTCAGTCTGTCCATAATTTATTTCCCTGTGATGGTAGGCAATGTCTGTGGTTCTATTTTGTTCTTCTTTGCCTTTTCCCTATTTATCAACTGAGCATTTTAGTTGTGTTTTTCTTGTTTCCTTCATATTCTTTCCCAGTATTACTGAATCACTGATGTTAGTATGTCATCTATTGATACAGTTTTTTTAGTTTAACTGTCTGTAAAATCTGCTCATGTTCTTTTAAATTCTCTATTTTTTTGCAAGAAGCGTTCCCACTTTCCGTACTGTTGTATGCAGTACGTTTTTGCTGCTATGTCCAGCTCAGTTTTGTCTTTTACCACCCCGGTTTCTTCCTTAGTTTTTATGTTGTATTGTTTTGTAAAATAGGTCTTTTTTTTTCTTCATCTTTGATCCCTCTTTCTCTATTTCACTCAATAGGAATAAGTTTTCCCTTTGTTTTTTTAAATTTCATTTATTATGCAATTTTTCTGCTTTGGGGTTTTAGATTTGTTTTATCTTCGTAACTGCCAAGTCCAGTTCTCTTCAATATGGCTACAGTTATTGGGTAGATCAGATCATTTAGTTTGTTGATATCTAGGGTATCTTTTGATGTAGTCATTATTTCTTTTAGGGCACTGTTGTATCAATTTATCCCTTCACAGAACTGTTTATATTTTTATAGCCTGGGTAGACGTTTAGGCTGACTCATATTTATTGTTTTTGTGAATTTTTGTTCTTGTTATTTCTTATGTCGATTCATCCCCACCAATAGTTATAGCTGGCCTGTAGTGGTATGGGTTAATTTGTTTGTTGTTATTCTGTGTTTTAGCATTTGCCTATCTATGTGTGTAGTTGACATGCTGAGTTGTACTATTTATTTCTGGTTTGGGTAGCTGTGTAGAGATTTCACTTTGGTTTAACCTTTTATTTGCCGTATGCATTATTTTTCTATTATTTTGTCTATTTTGATTTGGGGCATTCTCCCCTCTCCCGGGA
This sequence comes from Octopus bimaculoides, assembly GCF_001194135.2. Taxonomy (NCBI): domain Eukaryota; kingdom Metazoa; phylum Mollusca; class Cephalopoda; order Octopoda; family Octopodidae; genus Octopus; species Octopus bimaculoides. The sequence continues at coordinate 31,076,393 of NC_068997.1, forward strand.
TATATTGCCGGACATTTGGAAGAGTATTTTCCAAGACGTTTCTCCTTCTGTCAGTATTTTTTCTTTTCGATATTTCATATGGTTCTTTATTTATTCCTGTGTGTTTCGGGTATAGGTTTGCAATGTAGAATGCATATAGTACCTCGATGTAATCGTTCTCTTTTGGTTTTGTATTTCGCTCGTGACACTAATAGATTGATCTGTCTGTTTACTCTAAAATGTTTGGTAGAACATCGTCTCTGGACTTGTGCTAAGGCTTATTTCGTATGGCTATGTCAGAGATCGAAATTCGCCTCTATTTGCTTTCATAGTTTCATTACCGAGTAAATTTGCTTTTTACTCTCTCTTTAAATTGAGACGTTGCATCTTTCAGTTATTATTATTTCTCACTTTTAAGTTGTTTAAACACTATGTTCTATGCTGTTTATGCATGAAAGGTTGTACATGTAGGTGTGTGAACTGTATAAATATCAAATTGATCTGTATAGATGCAAAAATGAGAATGCGTATATGATTAATATTTGGACTCACATTTTTTATATAGGGGCATTGCATTTTTGCGCATTGCTTAGGTCGTTGTAGAGGTATATCGCATCTCCACGTGTTGCCTACATTTTTACACACGTGCCTTGCCGTGAGAATACGCTAGGGGTAGCAGAAAAAAACCTGCAGTCGCCGAAAATAGTCCATCACTCGCCACACCACATTCCGCCGGCCAGAGCCATGGACTACTGTTCTCCTTTCCCTTTTGGCACAAGGAATATTCGTTATTTCTATCGATATCACATGATCTACTGGCAAATTAATTGTTCTTAAAGTCTGTATCATCCGAAACAATCATTTATTGAGGACTCATCACTTGATGTTGAAGTGGAGGAGTTTGGCGTTGTCGAGGACTTGACGACAAGTGGAGGACTTGACGACAAATGCAGAGGACCATAAATTCATGATGTTGAACACAAATGGTGCAGCTAGACATGAAGATGAACGCAAAACTGAAGACGAATGCGAGATATGTAAAGTCAAATGAAACTGGCAGAGCTGGAGGCAACGACAGCCGTAATTTCCCTGAAGGACCAGAAGAATTAGCTTCACATGTACAAATTCTATAGGAAATCGTCTTAGAAATGATGGTGTTACAGCCAAAACTGCAGTTTTCCTACTGTAATGGTGATGAAACATCGAACTGAGTTGCATATATTTACATGAAAAATCTAATAACCTAGCAGATTCCTTGTGGCAATGCATATCCAAAATGATGTGTCATTTCCAGCAGCCTACAGACAAAAATAAACCCATAAATACATTTTCAGACAAGATACAACTCTAATCAAAATACAAAAAAGAAAGAAAGAAAGAAAGAAAGAAAGAAAGAAATGAACAGCAATACCTACAATATCATCTTCATGCTAAATGGAATAAAGAATAAAATTCAGCATTTAGAAATAAAATGAGAAAGTGATGAAGAATGACCATTTCAGTACTAAGCAACTGTTTCTTTGTTTCTGTGAAGAGTCGAAATTGTCGACTTTCAAGACAAAACAACTGGTTCAAGCCTGCACTTCAGTCAGCCTGAACTTATTACCCTCTACTATTATATCCTTTCTGTAACAATTAAAATTTAGTAGGTACATTCTTTCCGCTCTGTATACATACATATTCTTCCATATACTCACCACCTACAGGTTGGTGTATACATATATGCTGTTATTTGTTTCAGTCATTTGACTGCGGCCATGCTGGAGCACCACCTTTAGTCGAAAACATCGACCCCAGGACTTATTCTGTGTAAGCCTAGTACTTAGTCTAACAGTCTCTTTTGTCAAACTGCTAAGTTACGGGGACGTTAACACACTAACATCGGTTGTCAAGCGATGGGAGGGGGGAAAACAGACACACAAACCTACACACACACACATCCGTTTGTTGTTTACACAAACGTCTTCATCTTATGTTTTGTTTGTTTTTTTTTGTAAATTCCAACTGTATATATATATATATATATATATATATAT
>NC_068997.1:31078425-31080574 GCF_001194135.2 Octopus bimaculoides
ATATATTAAATTTAAAGAATGGAGTAAACGCATATTATAACTGCATACTTTTATTCCGACATATGTTTCGAAGAATTACAATTTATGCGATCCATAGGAATCGGCGATGTTAAAAATGTAAACTTCTCAATCAACACCATTATATTAAACAAAGCACTTTGGTTTGCTCACTTTGGTTTCCTCTCCAGAGAGGAATTTAAAGTTATTACAGCAAGAAATTCTATAATTAAATTCAATAATAAACTATGGATACGTAAGGACACCCCAAAAGGATTTGATGTCCCTATGGGAAGTTCCGACTCAGCACAAATAGCTGATTTGGTCTTCTCACACATTCTTTATGAATTAGAAGACCAATTCCCAAATGTTAAGGGTGGTCTATACAGAGACGACTGTTTGCTCTATTTGAATAATACCACAAACCAACAATTACAAAAAGTTAAAAATAGACTAGCTAGGTTTTTCAGTAGAATGGGCTTTAGTATAATATTTGAAGACGAAACATCTATAGCCAACTTCCTGGATGTCACTCTAGACCTACACACAAAAACCTTCTTCACTTATCACAAACCCTCCACTAACCTTAAATACATTAGCAAGTTCAGTAATCATCCAAATTCGGTAACAAGAAATTTAGTTAGGAACATTTCACTTAGATTATCCAATTTATCCACTAACGAAAATATTTTCAATAAGGAAGCTGACTTTTATAACTCAGCCTTATTAAAAGCAGGGTATAGAGAAAAAGTTAGCTATATTTATTCTACTTATGAAACCGATTCCCGTAATGATAATAATAATAATATAGATTTTAATATTAATAGCAACAATAAATATAATTTATCATTCTCATCATAAAATTTTTAACGATAATAACCAGCCAAATATTTCTTCACGAAATAGGGGAAATAACCGTCAGTTTAAACCCTTTTTCAACAATAATAATAATAATAAACTAAGACTATTTAGAAATAACACTAGCAAATATTCTAAACCAGATTTCAATAAAAATGTCTGGATGATACTACCTTTTAGTAAAAATGTAAAATCAAACTTGGTCTCCCAGTTCCAAAATGCTGTTAATAAGAATTTTCCAAAACATTCTCATTACTTCCCAGTCATAAATACGCACAGGGTTAGATTCGGTTTCTCTAACACAAAAAACATCTCACAAATAATATCCGCACACAATATGAGGCTTTTACATCCGCAAGAGAGTACCAACAGTATTTACATTAAGCCAGACTTTATTAACCTTTACCATAATAGCAATAATAACAGTAATAATAAACCAAGGAACAATAATTATAACATGATTTATAATAGTAATAGTCATAACAACAAAATCATTATTTCTGATGTTAATAGCAAAAGAATTAGGTTTTTAAGTGATAATGCAAAACTCAAAAACACTATATATCAATGCCAAGTCAGTACTCCTACAGGTGTTTCTTCTTATATTGGATCTTCCTCTTCACCAATATCCTCAAGAATTTCTAATCATTTTTCTTCCTTTAGAGACAGAAACAAACGAAATACCACGAGCCTTAGTAAATTAATTTGGGAACTTAAAGACAATAACATAAAATTTAAACTAGAATGATTTATTCTTTCTATTTCTAGGCCATATGAAAAGGGTGGAAGGTTCTGTTTCTTATGTAATTCCGAAATGTTCTTCATTTTATTTTCAAAGACTAAACTGGTAAACACGTTCATTGAAAACTCTTACAGATGTAAACATTGGCAGCAATACGTGTTTACAGCGTTTAAATAATATTCACTTATTTACAAAACGCTATCAAATTAACTCGTAATACATGAGTTCCTCAAATAGTTCTAGAAAAACATGACATTCACTCCCTCATATGTTAAAAGATATCATAGATTGATTACGATTGACATATTTTATCTAAATATTCTTTATTTGTAAACCTAAATTAGAACTCATATAAAATCTTTAAACACAAAATAGCGCATCATTTTTAGTTTAATTCATAGTAAAATTTACCTACATCAATTGCCTAATATACAATGCCCTATTAACCTTACTTTTTCTTTTTCTTTTTCTTTTTCATATTTCATTGTACCTCAATATCATTCATTTACGACATCCAATTTATTCACCAATTTGTTTAGCAATGATAAGAGT
>NC_068997.1:31084120-31085744 GCF_001194135.2 Octopus bimaculoides
ATATATATATATATATATATATATATATATATATATATATATACTTCTTCAATTGATTCTTACTATTATACAGCCAGGCAAGTGAGTATAAGAAAAGAAAATGACATATATATATATATAAATAAATATATCTATTTATAAGTGCACATACATACACGCTTTATATACATATTTGCTATTACTAAAGGCAGACTTAAAATAAATAATTAAAAAATGCATATATATCTATTTGCATATCAATATATATCCACCTCTTAGAGACATCCTGTTTATAAAAACTAGAAATAGATAATACAATATAATTTTGTATTTTGATTATAATCTTTTTTTGTCTGTCATTGTATCTACGGGTTTAATTTTGCCCGTAAACTTCTGAAACTGTTTCATCACTTTTGAAATGCATCTTCTCACTGAGTTAAAGGATGAGAGGATCTTACGTATGACTTATTTAAACAATGGCCTGGGAATGCATATTTTACACCTTAGAAAGAGCATCCATCCATAGAAATCAAACCAAAACTGACAACTGAAATCTGACCAACAACTGTCAAACTGTCGAACCCATGCCAGCGTGGAAAACAGACGCTAAACTATGATGATGATGATGATGATGGATGGATAATAATGATTGCACATCATCTCAGCAACGTACTTCAGGTGTAAAGGTATCAAAAAAGTTGTCATAATTGAATAATGTTGTTTATCCACTTTTTATATTATTCATCTACATGTATTACCTATATATATGACATATACAATATATATATATATATGTATATATATATATATATATATATATATATATATATATATATATATATATATATATATATATATATATATATATATATATATACATGCACACACATACAAGCAGACATACATATATATACATATATATTTATATATATAGTGAGAATTCACAAAAAAAAAACATATGACGAAGACAGGTGGTGTAGAAAACAAACAGATGTATTAGTTTAACACTCGGGAAGTGAGAAAAAAGTCTTTTATGTTTCGAGCCTACGCTCTTCGACAGAAAGGAACACAGTGTAGCGGCACAAGCAGTCAGCGCCATATTGGATGAGATCTCACGGCAACCATTGCCATCTCCGAGACTGTAGCGAGACCTCACCTGCATCCATTTGCCATGCGCGAGATCACAATGAGGTTCGCGATGGCAAACTGAATATAAGGGCCCGGCAAAACAGATTCTATCTCTTCTTAATCGCAAGCGCTTGCTGAACACACTTCGCTGGCTGGGTCTCCAGACTAGTCCTGTCTGCATGTCTTATCTCCAGAGGCAATGGGCCCAGGTTAACGGAGATACAACGAAACGTACACAGCCTGAGATGGTATACTTCATCTATTCTGTCACGATGTAAATAAACTGGTTGTGAATTGCATTTTTACTTAAGACTTCTTTCCTCGCCTGCTGGAGCCTGAAACAACACAACGAACAATTTTAATGGGAGAAGGTGATATTCATCTGATATCGTGAACCTTGCCTCTCTACCTGTCTCTTTTGTTGAACTGATAAGTTACTGGGACGTAAACATTGATTGTCAAGCGATGGTAGGGAGACAGACACACAAATGTATTTGTGTGTGTATATGTACATATA
>NC_068997.1:31085808-31086896 GCF_001194135.2 Octopus bimaculoides
ATATATATATATATACATATATATATATTATATGACATGCTCCTTTCAGTTTCTATCTCCCAAATACACTCACAAGACTTTGCTTGGCCCAGAGCTATAGTAGAAGACACTTGCTCAAGGTGCCATGCAGTGGGACTGAACCTGGAAGCATGCGGTTGGGAAGCAAGCTTCTTACCACACAGGCACACCTGAACCTATATATTCTTTTCTACTCTAGGCAAAAGGGCCCAAAACTTTTGGAGAGGGAGCCAGTGAATTGATCCCAGTTTGCAACTGATACTTAATTTATCAACCCTGAAAGGATGAAAGACAAACCCGACCTCGGCAGACAAAATACCACGAAGCATTTCACCCGTTGTGCTAATGTTTGTGCCAGTTCGCCACCTTACTGGGCCTATATATTAAATGGCAATTTCGACAACACAAGAACTATTTCCAAGTAACTATTTATATGGCTAAGGTTAGATGGAGCGCCTCAAATCTGGAAAATATTCATCGTGTTAACAATTGCAGAAGCATTCTGTTTTTACTATTTTGTATCTATTTACAGTAATACAGAAAAAGGGAACCTGTGAGTTAAATGTCTTCACCAGAGACAAAGTACAATACTAATAACAACATACAATTCACTGACACTCCAGAAGCTTCTCTAGAAAATCTATTGATACAGCCATCGGATCTCATATTGATGAAGTTTAATTAAGCTACATGTACAGGATTAACCTCCCAAAACTGTGTGGTAAGTAGCTTGCTTACCAACCACATGGTTCTGGGTTCAGTCCCACTGCATGGCACCTCGGGCAAGTGTCTTCTACTATAGCCTCGGGCTGACCAAAGCCGTGTCAGTGGATTTGGTAGACAGAAACTGAAAGAAGCCTGTCATATATATATATATATATATATGCGAGTAAAAATAAATACAAAAAAAGGTGGATTTTTTTGTATGATTGTGTATAGAGGAATATATTATTTTGCTTAAAGAGTTCCAACACTGTCTGTTTTTTATGTTTTATTTATATTCCTGCAGAACTAATGTGGGGTATAGAATATGGAATATACAATATATAATATAATATACAATATATAAT
>NC_068997.1:31090422-31092769 GCF_001194135.2 Octopus bimaculoides
GTAGTGGGTGCTTTTACGTGTCACCCGCACGAAAACGGCCACGCTCGAAATGGTGTCTTTTATGTGCCACCCGCACAAGCCAGTCCAGGGGCACTGGCAACGATCTCGCTCGAAAATCCTACAGGAGCCAGTCAGGCGGTACTGGCAACGGCCACGCTCAAAATGGTGCATCTCATGTGCCACCCGCACAAGAACCAGTCCAGGGGCACTGGCAACGATCTTACTTGGCTTGCCGGGTCTTCTCACGCACAGCCCATATTAATAATAACAATGTTGATCAGGATATAATTAATTGTACATGTTTAGATAAAACTAAATGTAATTTTAATAATAAATGTAATTTGAAAGATGTAGTGTATAAATGTATAGTGAAGTTATTGAATGCGAATAAACATAATGGTTATAATTTAAATAAGATTTATATCGGATCGACTTCTAATAAAATTAAATTAAGAGTGGCTCAACATATGCGCTCATTTAAGAATAGAAATTTGATTAATTCTACTGGCCTCAGTAAATATATTTGGGAACTTAAATCTAAAAATATTAACTATATTTAAAAATGGGAGATAGTTTGTAAAGCAAAATCCTATCATATAGGTAATAACTTTTGTAATTTATGTAATAATGAATTTAAAGAGATATTATTTCATAAGGATAATAATTTACTTAATTCTTTAAATGAACGAAAAATAAAATGTAGACATAAACTTCTTTATTTATATAAAAACTTTAGTAATGGGTTTTTTATATGTGGAAGTATTTAAGTCCGTGTGTGTGTATATATATATATATATATATATATATGATTGGTTGTGTATATGTGGTTTTTATTTTCTTATATACATATGGGTATGTGTATATGTATGAGTATATGTATATATAAGAGTGTACGTGTTTTAATCTATATGTGTTAGCATGTATGTATATTTTTAGGTGTATGTATATATGTTTACGTATGTATTTATATAGGTTTAAGTATATATATGTGTTTCTGTTTATATATATTTCTGTACGTTGAGTGTATATTTGTATTTACATGTATGTATAAATATATGTATTTGTGTGTATAGATGTATATTTATATATATTGTGTGTGTGAGTATGTGAGGGTGGTTTTGTTTTATAATATTCCTTCTTTATATATTTATTTGTGTGAATTTTTATTTGTGTATATATATTTATATATATATATATATATATGAGTGTTTTTGTGTATATGTATGTATATGTATATTTATGTATGTACTTATGTATATGTGTATATATATGTATATATATATATGTATATATGTGTTTTTCTGTGTATATATGTATGTGTATTTTGTGTGTTGATATGTTTTTCTAAGTGAGAATTAGTGTATATTTATTTATTCCTGTATGTATGTATGTATATATATATATATATATATATATATATATATATATATATATATATATATATATATGTATACGAGTATGTGTGTGTGTATCTATGTATATATGTGTATGTGTGTGTGTATATATGTATATATATATATATATATGTGTGTGTGTGTGTGTGTGTGTGTGAGTGTTTGTGTGTGAGTGTTTGTGTGTGAGGGCGTGCGTGTATGTGTATTTATTTATAATATTCCTTCTTTATATATTTATAGTTGAGTATTTAAGAATGTGTGTATATATATATATATGAGTGTATGTGTGTATATGTATGTACATTTATGTTTATGTATGTACTTATGTGTATGTGTATATATATATGTATGTGTATGAATATATGTATATATATGAGTGTGTGTGTTTTAGTATAGATGTGTTAATATGTTTATATATTTGTGTGTATGTATATATGTTTAAATATTTATTTTTATATGTATTTATATATGTGTATCTGTATATATCTTAGTCTTATTAATTTATTATATATTAGAATTTAAAATTTATTAATATGTTTTATAAAATAGCTGTGGCTTTTTTATGTTATCAGTTATATAAACTTTAAATCTTTCATTCATTTTTTAAAGTATTATTCTTTCATTCATGTTTTCGTATTCTATTCTCTATTTTAACGTAGTATTTTCGCGCGACCTCTTGCTTAAAACGCTATAGGTATTAGTTAACGTCTTAGCTTTAGTTTGAATTACGGAAAAATATGGATAAGTACTGTTTTTACTTTGCTAAAGATTTTCTACTATTTGAAAATAATATGTATTCTTGTTTTTTACATTATTCATTTGGTTTTTTTAAAAATTATTTTTAAAAGATAACTTATTTAACACTAAATTATTTAGAAGTTAGAGCATCATTTCACCATAATATAAGACTTCGATTTGAATAGTGTTGATATATTTTCGATTATTTTTTATTA
>NC_068997.1:31093239-31100637 GCF_001194135.2 Octopus bimaculoides
ATGATATTTACTTTGTTTTATATTATACTCATTTATTGTGCTTTTAATTATTACTTTTTCTATATGTGATAGTGGATTTTCATCGATGAGTTGTTGAAACTTGGTTCTTTTCCCTAAAACTATATATTTTTATATATATTATAATCTATAAAGCTCAATTTAATTTTAATTTTTTATAAATTGATTTTAATTGAGTTTTTACCTGTAATTTTGGATTTTGTCCCTAATATATATATATATATATATATATATATGTGTGTGTGTGTGTGTGTGTGTGTGTGTGTATGTTCATGTATGTTTGTGTGTCTGTGTTTGTCGCCCCCCATATCACTTGAAAACAGATGCTGGTGTGTTTACGACCCAATAACTTAGCGGTTCGGCAAAAGAGACCGATAGAATAAGTACTAAGCTTACAAAGAATAAGTCCTGGGGTCGATTTGTTCAACTAAAGGTGGTGCTCCAGCATCGCTATAATCAAATGACTGAAACAAGTAAAAGAGTAAAAGAGTAAAAATAATAGTATAAGTCATCAAATAATATCATTATTCTTTTTCTGCATATTTCATCTTAATTTAGATTTTTAATGTTTTATGTTAAAAATAGCTCTCAACCTTTTTACAAGTGTAATAATTAGTCTAATTAGCAATAATTAATCTAAATTTCTATTATGTCTAATAAAATTCAAACTGATTGAAAAATATTTAAAAAAACTGAAAATTTAATTTTAAAAATATTTTTTACCTTTGAATACAGCTTTGAACATTGTTAGATCAAATTTTTCCACTGAATCTGTATCATAAACAGTCAGCAAGTTTGAATGTTTTAGGGACTCCAACACATAGTCAACCATGTTATCTATCACATTTCCTTTCAGTTCCTTTTCAAATTCTTTAATAATTTTCTCTCTGATGTCACCTTTCAGTTTCCTTAGAATTGATGTAGAAAGAAGAGTTATTTCAGAAAATATTATGTAAAACTTTAATAGTGATTAAAAGAAAGTTAGCTATAAAAAATAACATAAGGTCTATACTGATGTCACAAACAAGATAAGTTAACTAGACTGCTACCTTGGAGCCCTAATCAGAATTATGTTAGCCAGGCTATACTTTTAGTGATATAGATAAAAAATGATGGAACAGATCTTAATTAAAGGAGGAAGGGTACCACCCATAATTTTTACAGAACAACTAAGATCGATGAGGAAAAGACATGGATAAAACACAACTCTTGGTTTGCTGCTAATCAATTCTTGGATCTTGTAAATAATTAACCTGGAAGACATAGAGTGGAGAGACCTGACAAGAAATGTGGTTGTTTCTAGAGATGTTGCTCATAGTAACTCTGGCATATATGCTAGTAGACCACTTTTTGAAAACCACTTACATGTCAACCTGTAACGAACAGTGACGCTATGAACTGCAAAGACTGTAAATCAAGACATGGCTGGTTCTGAATGCTCACAGCATTGTGGATTGTTAGAGGCAGTGAAGGACCAAATGCTCCTGTTGAACCACCACCAGGCACATCAGTGTTAAAAGATGGAATGAATTAAATTTACAGCCAGAGACAGTGTACCCAGAACTGGTTAAACCCATGCTAGATTAATCCATAATTACCATTTCTATTAATGTGTTTTCATGTTATTTCCTAAGGGCAAGTCATGATACCTACTGCTTCATCTGATCTTTTAAATTGGATAGAAAACAAAATAGACAAATCCAAACAGCTCTAGGCATATCCTGAATTGGATCCATTATCCTTCACCAGGAAAAGTGGAGCTTTGTGTCAAAATAACAAATCAGTATTATGATTATTATCAGTGTCTTATCATACTGCCAACAATTTGAGTCATTTAGTTAAAGAAATCTGATGAGGCACCAGTTTCAATCAAAGCTTTGAATATCTACAAAGCTATGAATACCAGCTCTAAAATCAAACTATCAACTTTAGTAATAGCAGAATTGCAAGCCAAAGAGGGAGCAGTTTACTTTGCCACTCAAACTGCTAAAAATATAAGTTAAATCCATTTCAAATCATACCCTTTCAGCATAAATAAACACTGACAGTGGAACAATAAAATATTCTCATAAATATGTAAATAGAGGAAAATAAAGACAGGATTACCTATGTTCATAGACCTGTTCTATCAGGGCTAATAGGTGCTAAACAACATATTTAATAACAACATCAACAGTAATGACAACAACAAAAGCAAAAACAAAATTATTGTTCTGACTAAATGTAGAACAAACCTGTCATCTTCTTCATTTGCATTTTCAAGTTTTGTTTGGTAAGCATCTGCCATAATGTCTGCTGCTCGACCAGAATCCTGATAATTAAAAGAAAGACTTTAAAGAATTCATTAAAGTTAAATCTTCAGATATAAAGTAATCTAAGAATGAACAAATATTCTTTTTAAATCCTTTAAAATGCACACATGCAATCCAATAAAGATGCCTTCTTGTTAGTAAAGGCACTAAATCATTGTCATCATCATCATCATTATGTAACATCCGCTTTCCATGCTGGCATGGTTTGGACAGCTTGACTGAGGGCTGGTGAGCCATAAGGCTGCATTAGTCTCCAATCTGATCTGGCAAAGTTTCTACAGCTGGATGCCCTTCCTAATGCCAAACACTCCAAGAATATAGTGGGTGCTTTAATGTGCCACTAACGTGAGGGCCAGTCAGGTGGTACTGGTATCAACCATGCACAAATGGTGCTTTTTACATGCTACCTACACAGGAGCCAGTCAGGTGACGCTGGCAATGACCATGCTCAAATCGTGCTTTTTACGTGCCACTGGCACAGGAGCCAGTCAGGCGGCACTGGCAGTGACCAAGCTGGAATGGTGTTTTAACATTCCACTGGCATGAGTGCCAGTCAAGTAGTACTGTCATCAGTCACGACAATGATTTCACTTGCTTCAACAGGTCTTCGCATGCAGAGATTATTGCCCAATGATTGAAGAGTACTCTTAAATGGGCTGGTTATGCAGCAGAGGCACAGGCTACGGTTACAGTCTTATTTGGCTTGCCAGCAAGCATATTTCCAAAGGTCTCAGTCAATTGTCATGCCTAGGAGAAGCCCAATGTTTGAAGATCATGCTTCACCACCTCATCCCAGGTCATCCTGGGTCTGCCCCTTTCACAGGTACCCTCAACTACTAGGATGTGGCACTGCCTCACACAGCTGTCCTCATCCATTCACAACACATGACCATACCAACGCAATCATCTCTCTTGCACACCACATCTGATGCTTCTTATGTCTAACTTTTCTCTCAGGGTGCCTACACTCTGTTGTATATGCACACTGACATTATACATCCAGCGAAGCATACTAGCTTTATTCCTTGCAAGCTTACGGATGTCCTCAGCAGTCACAGCCCATGTTTCACTGCCACATAGCATGGCTGTTCACACACATACGCCATACAGTCTACCTTTTCCTCTTAGTGAGAGGCCCTTTTCTCACCAGCCGAGGTAGGAACTCTCTGAACTTTGCCCAAGCTATTCTTATTCTAGAAGTTACACTTTCACTTGGTCACCTAGATAATGAAAGCTATCAACTACTTCTAGTTTCTCCCCCTGGAATGTAGTGGAAGCTGTTCTCTGCACATTTTCAGTGTTTATTGCTCCTGAGCATTTGTCACACACAAAAACTATCTTCCCAGCTAGTTTTCCTTTGATATTGTTGCACCTCTTATGTGTCCATAGCTTACACTGGGTACATTTTATGGAGTTTCTACCTATGCCTTTTCTACAGATCGAGCAGGGCTATCTACCTGAAGGGATTTGTGGTTTGGCAAAGTACTTCTGCAGTTGCTCACCAGGAGGAAAGCATTGGTGGTGCTTCTACCTAGTGCAAATCCAAACTGCATCTCATCTACACTAATTCTCTTCCTTATTAATTGACCTACGACTCTTTCTGCAACTTTCATCACCTGGTACAACAATTTGGTGCCTCTGTAATTATTTTTGTCTTAAGCATCACCTTTGCCTTTGTACCTGTTGACTATAACACTGCTACACCAACTGTTGCATATGGCTCTCTCTCTTGCCTGGTCTATCTATATCGGGGATGAAGTCATATCCCACTCCACCAGATATGTGAAGCATATCAGCAGTCATTCATAATGGGTCAGAGGCTTTCCCCATCTTCATAACTTTAATTGCTTTATCTATCAAATTATTGTTGATTCGAATAGGTGAGCTTTTCTTCTTTCATGCATTCTCTACATTTAGCAAACTTTCATAAAAGTGTTTCCAAGTTTTCTTCTTTGCTGAATCATTAACTATGTGTGAACCATCGTCCATGTGAATACACTTCTCTCCTACCACATCATAATGATCTCTGACATAGCCTTCTGTTCCAAAACATCTCAAGCTTCTGGTCTTCATGATACAGAACATTTACATATTTTCCCCTCTCTGCTTGTCCCCAGTATAAGTACACCTGTCTTTTAGTCTTCCTCCATGCTACCTGATATGATTCTCTGGTACCGTAATTCTTTCAGTCATTTCAGGCATGTTTCTTCACTCTAATGTCCTTATCTACAACATCATTCCAGCAATACATCATCCTAGGTCTGAGTGGGACTTTGCACCAACCACAAATTTGGCTTGTGGTACTCAACAAGCTGTCCTGCACTAACTCCCACTTACTCTCGATGTTACAAGTTTGTAATTTCTCCTCCCTCTCCTTAAATTTCTCAATTTGGGTGTCTCTAAAAGTTTGAACTTTCAAATCCTTCTTTTCCAGATTGGTCTGCTTCGTGGAGTCCTTCTAGCCTGAAGTATAAAATTACTAAAGACTAATCTATGCTGAGGTGGTTACATTCTTCACCAAGTAAGGCTATTGCATTTATGAGCAGCTATATATCTTGCTTACAATTGAGAATGTAATAAATCTGGCTAGCGTGATTACCTAGTTGATAAGTTATCAGGTGATTGGCTGGCTTTCTGAAGTTGGTGTTGCAGATCATCAGGTTATTCACATTGTAGAACCCCAGTAGCCTTGTTCCCTCCTTGTTTTGAGAACCAATTCCATGGCCCTCATGTATACCATGGAAGATACCAGGGTTCTGCTCAACATGTCCATTGAAAGCACCAGTCAAGAAGATGAGGTTATTTTCATTTGTCTTTGAGGTAGCTTGCAGAAAAATACCATAAAACTGTCCTTTTGTTCATTGATAGACCTGCCTGGGGAACATAGTTAGAGATATTGCTCTACTTTTCTGTAAAACTAGTCTAAGCTTAAATTGTCTATCGCAAATTGTGACTACCTCAATCACCTTATCATCCCATTTGTCTGTTAGAAGTAATTCCATGCTACCTACCCATCACTGTAACTTTTCAGATGATTTTAAATTTGTTTCTTACCCATGAGAAGTTTGTCTGAAGCACCCCTACACCTAACTTCTTGAATGCAGCACACCTCAACACACCTCTGTTCAAGCATCTCAACAATCTCGTCAGACCTACATAGGATGTGGAAAGGGACGTGACACGGAACATGGAAAGGAGGGATGACATTCAACATTTGAAAAGAATGTTTCATTGAGCGTTTACCAGCAGACATGTATCAGTTCCACTCACATTAATATTATCATTCATTCATGTTCAAATGGCTGTCTCTACTGGCAGTAAGTGTAATACAACCATTGTCAATATAAGCACTATTAATACAAACAGAAATGGATCAATAATGTAAATAAAGAAAACAGCTAATTGGTTAAGTCATTATAAGTAGAAAGAAAAGAAAAAGGTAGTTTCTTAATTGACTAAAATGTAATGAGGTCTCGTTTCAGTACATGCATAAATGTGGATGAGTCAACTGGTGGGGACAGAGGCATGAAATGTTTCTGTTACAAAGGAGATATTTCTGGAATATGTTGTGTTGGGGACAGGAATAATTTGGTGCATCGTGTATAAGGAAGGCCAGAAAGACTGCACTTTTTTGAGCCGTAAGGAGACAGAGGAAGAACAGAGAAATCAGAAAAGAAAGATTGTAAATAGAGATATGCCTATGATTATTCTAAATTAAGACTAGAAAGAGTTACAGGTAGTACACAGAAGAGTAAGATGAATCAGGTGGTGCAAAAAATTAAAATGTGTAGTCAAAGGCCAGAAAGCACATCTAATGAACAACAAAATTATGAGAAACATAAGTTAGCTAAAATTAAATCCAATTATAGGCAGGTTAGTAGTTTATAAGGTAGAAATGCAAAGAGATGATGTACAATTAAGGCAAAGAAGAAGCAACACTTTGCTGGTCATTTCATTGCACATGGAAGAGAGCAAGTGGTGTAATTTCAAGGACCATGAATGTATGGTGGGGTTTCTATAAAGTAGCAACAACAAGAAGAAAACAAGAGGAAAAACAGAAGAGGTTGATCACTGGCAATGGCAAATAAATTACTATTCTTGGTTTGAAGAAAGATTTTAAAAAGAATATTTGTTATAAAATACTCTGAATTAAGTACATATAAAGTCATTCATCTAACAGAAACAGTCATAAGATTTAAGTAGTTGGCCAGGAAGCCAAAGATCAGGTAAATCATTAAATAAAATAGTTATGTAAAATTCTGCACCAACAAAATACTCATATAGTCCTTCCGTTTAGTTTTCTTAACCACAAGCTTCTTCTGATATGCAAACATTATGAACTGAATAAACTCCCAGTTACCTTATTTAGAGAATAGTCTATTTACTGACCTTTACTATTACAACTGGGATGTTGCGTGATATTGAGTCAAGAACTGACTTCAGAGTTTCAGGTCCACCTCTGATCATTACTGCAACAGCTGGAATCTTGACTTCTGTCTCTAAAATTACAGCAGAAAATATAGACTGGTTAAGAAAAATATATATACCTGATTAAGGTAAAACATATCTGATTACTATGCAAAACATATACATGATTAAATTTTAAATTATACCTGGTTAAAGTAGAAGGTATAACCAGATCAAGGTGTAATGCATACCTGGTTAAGATACAAAATATACCTGTTTGAGGTTTAAAAAAATATAACTGATTAAAGGAAAAAGTATATCTTATTAATTATATCATAATCTATACTATATATAAAACAGAGATGTGTGTGTAATCGCTTTTCACGTGAAATCGACTTCACCAAATGCTTCCATACTTGTGATGCGTGAATAATTTGACCTCTGATAAATCTTAGGCTCTTCATTTGATTTTTTTAATTAAAAATAAATAATATTGCTTTATATTTAAGATTCACTTCTTTAAAAAGGTTCCTCAATGTCAACTTCCGGTATTGACGTAACAACGGCAAAAAGCTTCACTCTCTATTTTGTGTGTGAGTGTGTGTGCTCGTGTATATGAGAGAGAGAGAGAGAGAGAGAGAGAGAGTAAATACTACATACA
>NC_068997.1:31100868-31102372 GCF_001194135.2 Octopus bimaculoides
GTCATATGCATACATCCAAAGATGTATGTATATTTATGCATGTACGTATACATGACAACAAACCTCTCTCTCTCACTCACACTCTGTCTCTTACAAACACACACATACATAAATGTATACAAACATATTTACAAAGACACACGTGTGTATGCGCGCGCGTGCGTGGGGGGTTTCACAATCGCCATTTATTTCAATTACTCATGTGAGGATATTCACGTAAATCATTTTTTTCATTTAATCCCCATTTTAATTTTCGTAAAAGTTTCCAAGTACCAATGAGGCTTTTTGGCACGTCTTCAATTTTCCCCATTCATGAGAAGCGCCCAGCCATCATTCATCTGAGAGTCCATCTACAGAATGTCCTCTCAAATTTCTATACAGCATATTTTGCCTTTTTTCTTCAAGTATATAAGCAACAATTTCATTCCCGAGCAACGCCGGGTGCCACTGCTAGTAAGTTATAAAATATAACTGATTCTAAAATATTCCTCACATTAAGTATAACCTCATTTAGGTTTAAAATGCATAAAGTACAACTTGACTACAGCATAAAATTTAGAATAAGTTCAGGTCTTACAAAACACAAATCAATACCATGATGATGATGATGATCATCATCATCATCATCTTCATCATCATCATCTATATCAACACCATTTAACGTCTTTCCTCCATGCTGGTATGGGTTGGATGGTTTGAGAGGAACTGGTAAGCCAGTAGATCACACCAAGCTCCACCATTTGCTTTGGCATGGTTCCTACAGCCAGATGTTCTTCTTAACACCAACCACTTTACAGAGTTTACTGGCTGCGTTTTTATGTGGCACCAGCACCAGAGAGGTGACCAAGTAACTTGCAAAATAAGACCCATCAACTGAGAGGGAGAGTAGTAGTGAGGGAGGTAGTTTTGTGCCAGGTGATGAGAATTTAGAGCATGAATAAGGGGACAGAAACAGGTATGTTGCAGTAGAGGAGATACATGGCTGCCCCAATTGGAAACAGGTAGAGAAGAGAAGAAAGAGAAGAGGGTGAAGAAGATGTGTTCCGGCATTCCATCAAATTACAGGGCGGTATGTATATAGGAATTGGTACAGAGGATTGGATAGGGTGAGTGGGGAGGTACATTCATGAGAGTGTGAAAGGTGAGTAGGAGATGGAGGGGAGAAAGATGCAGTGAGAGGTGAATGTGAGTGGAGGGAGAGGGATAGGAAGATATGTTTTGGGGGAGAGATTCATCAGAGACATGGATTGTGTGCAGGGGTATAGAAATAGACAACATGCCTTTAGGACCTCAATTCCACTGAGATGGACAGATCTCCTGAAGCCCAAATGATCAATTATCTCAGTTCTTTGTCATATCCTCTGTGAAACTCAAAATGTGAAGGTCATTTCACCTACTTTTTCCCACATATTTATTGGTCTTCCCCTTCCTCAAGTTCCATCCACCTTTATATATATATATATATATATATATATATTAACATGTGTGGCTTTCTAAGATATAT
>NC_068997.1:31102467-31105466 GCF_001194135.2 Octopus bimaculoides
TATATCTTAGAAAGCCACACATGTTAATTCAATTTGTCTCATAATCAACAACTAACCCATCTCTTAAGGAAACAATACTACACAAAGCTAATACTCTTTTACTAATACAAGATATATATATGTAGATGTTAAATCCATCTGCCAAATATTACAAACAACAGAGAGACTTAATTATTATAAATTTAAAATTGTGCACATATGTTAAAACAGAAAAGATAGGTGTTAGCAACATAGGTGTTTTATATAAATTCTACATAACTTCTATAATCTTTTTTTATTTCAACAGTATAATAAGAACGACATAATGCTCATAAAGAAATATTCTCCCACCACTCACCCTCGTTAGTCTTAAACTACATACAACTAAATCCTTAAGGTCACCACAAATTCTAAACTTTTCAGTTACTGAGGATCTCGCCTGGCAATCTCATATCTATAAATTATCAAACAAGTGTGTCAAAGTGTTGTCTTCCTTTTAAAACCAGATCATACTTCAGCTCTAAACAACTTTCGACAAAATTCTACATTGTGAAACTTTCAATTGATACGGTCCCTACAACAGGAAAGGGGCTGCACTTAAACATCAGGAGTAACCTATATTGCATGAAAATGAACACTAAGCATCCATTTGGTCAAAACTCATTTAACAATACCCTCCAATTTCTGTCTGCAGAAGTTCTGTCCCCAGGCTCTTATACATTTGCTGATAATACAATGGTCATTATTACTCTCATTCACAAGTCTATGTGTTCCCACTCATTTCCCAAACTAACCACTTTTCCAAATACTTCCTCCTCAAGATGCTAATCCTTCAAAATTATATTCATACCCATTACTCTTGTAACACTTATTCAAACTGGCTATAACTTGTAGCTGATCAGCTTGAACATTAGCCACATCTATCTAAGCAATCAACAAATGTCATGAATTAATTGCTTCATCTTTATAGAAAGTATATAAACTACAACGAATATATATTTATCATATATTTGAGAAGTTAGTGTGTTTCTATCATTTACATCTCTTTCTTTTATATATAACTATTGCCTGATCTCTGCTGCCAACACAATGCTCCCATTTACTATTCTGATTCTTCCTTCATCTCATTAAAAGCTTTTCTACTTTCATCATTTCCCTTCCTTTTCTTTCTCATTCTTTCTTTTCCTCTGCCAATCTAATATTAACAATACCTCTTTCACTTCTCTCTTACTTTTACTTTATCTCTCTTCTTCTGAAAACTAAATAGCAAAGTAACAATTTAGTTTAAGACTCGCTTAATATAGAGCTTCTGCTGAATACGTTGCTATGTGCATTAACCTCTAATATTGACATATCAGGTGACTGAAATTTATTTATCAAACTGAAATTATGCAAATTCTAAATTATGGTAATTGATCAAAGGTAAGTTTTCATATTATAATAAATTTTCTTATTGTGTTTCTCTTATTAATGATGGGTGGCCATGGAAATGCACCAAAGACTCTTTATCAGTAGAATATTCTAGATGTAACTGTTTTCATTGAATATTGAGAAAAGTTAATGAATTGAGAATCAATAGAGAGTGGAAATATGTAAAGTTCGATCTTTGTAAGAGTCATTTGTTGGAATAAAACCCTGAGCTTAATACTTCCCTTGGTAATGACTAATGGAATAGTACCAAGTGTGTCTGATTGGTGGTACTGATTTTCACTGAGAAGGAACTTGAAGCCAAGTATTAGAATGTTTATGGTTTTATAAAAGCTGTATGAAGGAAATGATACAAAGTTAGTTGAACAATAAATCTTGCAGAAATAAGAATATAATGTTGATATATTAATCCAAATTCACTGAAGACCAAAGGGCTGTGTCTTCTACTATTTTTGATATGGTTCAACAACAAAAATCTGAAACTGGTTTCTTGGAAGTTGATAGTAGAACTGGAAAAAAACATTCTTGTTTCAGTCTATTGCTTGCCAAAATCTCTCAATATATCACCAAAAGAAAATGCTGATAAGGATTAGTTTATTGTGGATCCCGTGGAGGCGCAATGGCCCAGTGGTTAGAGCAGTGGACTCGCGGTCATAGGATCGCGGTTTCGACTCCCAGACCGGGCGTTGTGAGTGTTTATTGAGCGAAAACACCTAAAGCTCCACGAGACTCCGGCAGGGGATGGTGGCGAACCCTGCTGTACCCTTCTACCACAACTTTCTCTCACTCTTTCTTCCTGTTTCTGTTTTACCTGTATTTCAAAGGGCCAGCCTTGTCACACTGTGTCACGCTGAATATCCCCGCCCCAAGAACTATGTTAAGGGTACACGTGTCTGTGGAGTGCTCAACCACTTGCACGTTAATTTCACGAGTAGGCTGTTCCGTTGATCGGATCATCTGGAACCCTCGACATCGTAAGCGACGAAGTGCCATCATTGTGGATCCCAATTTGCTAGGGGGTGACCCACATAATGTGGATTCAGGACCATCCTCTACAGAACACGTAGAATCAGATGGACAGTATCAGGTGAAAGAAATGATAGACTGCCACTAATTTATAATTCTGAGTGGCACAATCGTAGACAGTATTGAAATCAATCTTTGTAGCTGTCTTCATCTGCTAGTTTTGTCATTTGAGTCTTGAAAGGGTTGTCTATATTTCTGTCTGGGTTCACTTGTTTGATTTATAAAACACTAGCAGAGGCACCCGGCGTTGCTCGGAAACGAAATTGTTGCTTATATACTTGAAGAAAAAAAGGCAAAATATGCTGTATAGAAATTTGAGAGGACATTCTGTAGATGGACTCTCAGATGAATGATGGCTGGGCGCCTCTCATGAATGGGGAAAATTGAAGATGTGCCAAAAAGCCTCATTGGTACTTGGAAACTTTTACGAAAATTAAAATGGGGATTAAATGAAAAAAAAAATGATTTACGTGAATATCCTCACGAGTAATTGAAATAAATGGCGATTGTGGACCTCCCCACGCACGCGCGCGCGCGCATACACACGTGTGTCTTTGTAAATATGT
>NC_068997.1:31105969-31118783 GCF_001194135.2 Octopus bimaculoides
ATTTACTCTCTCTCTCTCTCTCTCTCTCTCTTATACACACAAACGCACACACTCAAACACAAAATAGAGAGTGAAGCTTTTTTGACGTTGTTACGTCAATACCGGAAGTTGACATTGAGGAACCTTTTTAAAGAAGTGAATCTTAAATATAAAGCAATATTATTTATTTTTAATGAAAAAAATCAAATGAAGAGCCTAAGATTTATCCGAGGTCAAATTATTCACGCATTACAAGTATGGAAGCATTTGGTGAAGTCGATTTCACGTGAAAAGCGATTACACACACATCTCTGTTTTATATATAGTATAGATATAGATGAGTGACCCCACATGAATAATAGATTGCTCTCAGAGTTACTGGACCATCCAAGCCCACTTTTACAACATGAAATGACTATCAACATAATGCTACAATAATTTCAGCTGTTTTTTCAGCTCTTGCTTCCACAATCTTTCCAGGGAGAAATACAGCAAATTCTGTTTTCAAATTTCTGTAGGACTTGATGCAATTGTGTACCAAATTTCTTAAAAGATGCCAAATTATTGTATTGGTTTGTTACACAATCGTAAACAAAAGAGCTCTGGAGGCTCTGTACAAATCAATAAAGGATAGCATGACAGTAAATCTCAAAAGGGTAAAGTAGCTGTGTTGTTGTCAAGGGACTTCCATCAGATTCATCCAGTGATCTCAAAAGTAACATGAGCCAATAAAATCCATGCCTGCCTTAATTTGACATCACTTTAAATCAAAATTAAAATCTTTAAAATATTTAGGAACATAAGAACTAATCTTTTTGGGAGATTAACATTCTGGTCTAATGAGAAGCTGTAATAAAAATTTTTAAAAGGAATCAATGCAAGAATTAAAAACTGAAAATCATATTATCTGAGAAACAAGAAAAAATGGAATTCTGTAAGATATATAGTGGGGGGACGCTGAGATTACAAACATTTCTAACTGGAAGGAATAAGAAAAGTAAAAAGATAAGAAAGAGCAAATAAATGAATCACTCAATTAGCCATATTAAGAAGAGTGACAAGAGGAGAAAGTGAGGCAGAAGAATGACTATGGAAGTATTTATAAAATAGAGATAAAAAAATGCAATGCCACAGTAATAAGATGGGATTGAAGTGTAGCTGACAAAACAGGACCAATAATGCCAGACACTTGCTTTGAACTCAATCAAGGAGATGAAGAATATTAACAGGGACATCAGTCCAAATTTGACATCAACATTCTCTAAATAAAAGTTACATAAAATATGAAAATGAAGAATATATTTGGAGAAAAGAAAATGATTATCTCAATATAGTGGACTAAGCTACATAGTGGAAGGTACTGGAGACAGACCCAGATATATTTCAACCTTATTGTGACCTCATCAGCAAAACACTGACTCCATTGAACTTCTCAACATACTAATAGGAGAATCACTGAGTAAATGTTGATTGGTTGGCTTAGAAAAATAGAATAGTTTATATGTAAATATATTGGTTTCCAATTTTGGTAAAAGGACAGCAACTTCGAAGGAGGGGGTAAGTTGATTTTATCAACCCCAGTGCTCAACTTGTAATTAATTTATAAACACCAAAAAGAGGAAAAGCAAAGTCAATCTCGATTAGAATAAAAAGGAGCTATGAAAAGCTGCTAAGCATTTTGACCAGCAAGCTAACGATTCTGCCAGCTCACTGCTTTAGGTTAGATATAAATATATTAACAATAATTTAACTATCGCTTATAACAGACTGATTCCCTGTTTAAAAAAAACAAATTAATATGATGTGTATGAAATTAAAATGGTATCCTTAGTATTTCATCTCTGCTCCATATGTTATGTTTAGATTTGTCTGTAATAACAACTTACCTGGGATATTCATTTCTGCAATAGCATTTTCAAACTTTCTTCTGAACTCATCTGGAGTACTCTCATCAACAAAGATAAATTGTGAATGATCAAGATTCAAGTCAAACATTCTTGTGTTGGAATCATCTCTTCTATAATTCTGCCATCTCTAGAAATCAAATCAATATTTTAGTAATTATGCATGTTATCAAAATAATCATCATATAAATATATATGTGTTGTGTTTGTTCTGACATAGTGTTATATCGCATGTTCGAATGACCTCTACTCAACTAATTTCTTTATTACGGCATATAGCCATTAAAAAAGAGGGGACATTACAAAGACAGACAACACAAAACGAGGAGTACATAAAACGAATGATGAAATACGAAATGAAATATTTAACAATGAAAGGATGTAATGGCTTACGAGTCCCCCAAAGCTCGCATTTCCATTTTACTGTTCTAGTTATACATTATTAATTATCAGTCTCTTGTGTCTGTTATGTATTCCATGATGTTCTCTAATTCCATCACATTGGGTAAACTGTCATATTGTATATATATCCCAGTAGGTCTGATTCTGGTTCCAAATAATTCCATCAGCCTTTCTTTTCTCTCTTCCTCCAATAATACCGCTCTTTCATCGGGTTCAAATATCTCATAATTCAGTTTGACTCTTATTAGATTTATTTTTCATTTTTGCTAATTTCTTTCCTATCTCTATATCCTTGTCGTATCTTAACATTGTTCTTATTTTTCGTCCAGCAATCTGCTCTGTTTGTGCTACATATTCCTCTCTCCTCCTTACTTTCTCCTTCCACTCATCAAACTTCTTCTCTCTCACTCTTTGCTCTTCGGTTCTTTTCCTCCTGCTTGTTGTTGGCTCTGGTTCCTGCGTTCGAATCTCCTTACTCTCTTTTTCCATTGTAACTTGCTTCTTTATCTCTGCTTTTCTTTTCTTGGGACTCTTTGGCGGAGACTCTACTCTCGTTCTTTTCTTGTCTGCCACAGCTTCCTCCTCCTTTTCCTTCTCCACTTCTACCACCACTGCTTCTACTACCTCCACCTGCCCTTGTTTCTGGGGAGACCTTGCTTGCATGAGTCCCCTATCTCTGCAGTTGTAGCATATTGGCGGTCTCCCCTCCACCACGACTCTCAGTCAAGTCACATCGGGGACCACCAACTCCTCCGCCATCTTATGTAGATCTGGCAGGGTTATGTGTATCAAAACTTCAAGACCATAACCCCACCAGTTGATCTCCTTCGACTTCTCCACCTTTATTATATCCACCTCCTCCTCCTCGCAGTTGTAGATGATAGCTGCCGCCAGCCATGCTTCGTCAATCTATGGGGGCACTCCCTATCCTAACTCCCGCAGTAGGTCGGTAAGAGTGCCCACTTTGTTGATCTCAAAGGCCTTGTGGCGTGCTTTTTTGCCTCCTCCTCGTTAACAAAGCGCACCTCCACCGTGCCGTACTTTCTTCCTCCCAAGCAAAATGTTACTGCTTTAATCTCTTGTAGACATTCCTCAATTTCTTCGATTTTTGCCACTTCAATTTTTTTCGTTTCTGTGTTTAATGTTCGGTAAACTATTCTTTCTTCTCCGCTCTTTGTAACTCGTCGGCTGGTGGTGTTAAGTGGAGGCAAACTCCCTCCTTCACAATTAGTCCATTGTATTCCTTAAAATCTCATCCTTCCATCTCAACGACCCTTAACTGCAACATCTTGGGTGCCTGGCTTTTGCCCGCCACCGCAGCATAGATACCAGCTTCCATGCCCAACATTGGGTAGAAGAATAAAATTCAACAACAGTTCAATCAACAAATCCAACGACAATATCAACAATTTCAATAACAGTTTCAAAAATCCATTTTCACAACTCACCGCTCGTTGACCTCTACTCAACTGCTATTTCTTTTTTTGGCACTACGGCCACAACACAGAGGGGACACTACAAGGACAGACACAACACCACAATGGAGACAAAAAACATAAAACGATGAGAATAAGATGTTATATAAAAATGAAGAAATGAAATGGCTGCATGGGCCCCACTCCCATGCAGTACCATTTGAACGATTATATGCACTATTTACAAACGTTCAATTTTTGCATTGTTTTTTTTTTCTTAATCATCTTTTTTTTCTCTTTTTTTCCATGTAACACTTTTTACTTTTTTCTCTTTTTTTCCTTTTTTTCTTTTGTTATTCCTTTTTTTTCAACAAAATAATTTTACCTTTCTTTTTCTTTTTAATACTTCATATAAGGCTCCAAGTCTTTTAGCTCAACTACTGGTGGCAGGTGTTCGAATTCCACCATCACTCCGGGCGGGTCAATTTCGTCTCCGCACATGTCTTTCAGTCTCTTGTATGTGTCTTTGTCGACCATAATGGCCTTCACGTTTTCTCCCCACATGCAAAACATATAGACGGCCTGCCCTCCGTTTTCTCCATTTTTCTGTTTCCTGCTCGGCAACAATTTGTCATATATAGAACGAATTTTTCTGGAAAACATCAAATCTGTGAGTGAACTACACGACTCTGCATTTTGATTCAGTGTTATACTATACACCTGCAAAAACTTTGTCATATTTGTATCTTCAAGGATTTCCCGTCTGGTCTTCCTTAAGGCTCTCTTGAATGTGTCGACGAATCTTTCCGCTAACCCATTTGACCTTGGATGTTATGGCGGAGTTAACACATGCTTCATCTGAACCGACTTACAGAAAGTTTCGAACTCTTTCGCCGTAAATTGTGTACCATTATCTGACACAATCGTATCTGGCACTCCATAATGAGCGAATAATTCTTCCAAGAAGTCCAATAGTCGAACTTGTGGTTGGCCTTGAACATTTACACACTTCAGACTATTTGGAATAGCTATCCACCACGATGATATAATGAAAGCCATTTATTGGTCCTTTGAAATCTGCATGTCTAGACCATGCCAAATCCATCTTTGGTCACGGCTGAATCTGCACTGGGGGCGCCTTTGCTGCCATAGCGCATCCCCTCCACTGTTTTACCAGTCTCTCAATTTACTCCTCCATATTCGGCCATTAAAAGTAACTTCTCATAAGGCTCTTCATCCGGACAATCCCCGGATGTCCTACATGAATGTCTTTTAATACTCTGTTTTGCAGTGCTTAAGGTATTACCACTTTTTGTGCATATTGTAAAACCTCATCACATACTGAATAGTGCTTTGAACCTGCGTCCCACTCATTTATATTTTTCGTGTTACACAACATTTAAAAAAATCTTATGTATGAACCTATCATTTCCCGATTTCAATTTGATTTCTTCCAGTGTTACAGGCAAATCACGTGCTACATTGCACAAAAGGTTCTTCAGTTCTATTTCTAGTTTTAACGATGCAATCACCATGTCTTCAAAAGGTTCCTCATATTTTGGAATTAGCTTAGACAACCCATCTGCGTGTCCCATTTTCATTGATGGCAAAAACTCCATCTGGAAATCGTAGTTCAACAGAGTAGTCGCCCAGCGCTGTAAGCGGTTTGCTGAGTGCGTGGGGACTCCCTTTTCCGAACCAAAAATAGACAATATAAGAATTTATGGAATTTTTTACTGCAAAGATTAATGATAACGCCCCTTTTTCAATCTGGCTGTAGTTTCTTTCCGCTGGTAATAGAACTCTCGATGCATGTGCAATAGCTTTGATTTTATCATCATTAAATTTATGCAATATCACAGCTCCTATACCATATTCACTGGCATCTGATGCCACAATTATTTTCAGATTTGGGTCAAAATGAGAACCTTGAAAAACTGTAATTGGACCAAATTGAGCTGAAATCAGAACTATCCATCGATATTAGTATTAGCGTGCTCTAAGTAACAAAATATTTTAATTCAATCGGTTTTTTACGCTGTTGTAATGTATTTTCGGACGTGAAAAATTAACAACGGACTTCACTTGGTTGAATAAGCACGACTTCACAACTAAATTTGACTGCCCTTCTCTCTGAGAAACAACAGCCAAGAGATTCCTGTTTGCATGGGGCCAATATAACTCATAGAATACTTTAACATTAAATACAAGAATTTTGGAATCTGAGGTTTTGTCTCCGTTTTTCAATTAGAAATTCGAGGTTTGTTTATGCTTTTCACTAGCAAATCACATGCGGATGCGAGGTAATACTTCCAAGAATGGAATATTTCATTCTCTTTTGTTGTAGTCGGAATAGTCAAGTTAAGAGAAAAAGATGCTTAGTAATATTTCTCATTTTTTTTCGGCTGATGATTTTAATTTTATTTCTGACGATTTGGAATTTTTTATTATCACGTATCGTCTGTTGGATTGAGATTTGATGTTCGTCTTCCCCTCACGTTTTTACCTCTTTATTTCCTTTTCTCTCATCTTCTTTCTGTTCGCTCTTTGCCTCACTTTCTCTCCTTGCACTTCCTCTCTCCTTGTCTCCCAGCTTATCCCCTCTCTCTTATCTTCTTCCATCACGCTCTGTCTTTTTTGATTACTTTTACATCCCATTCTCGCTCTCTCAACTCCTCTTTCTGCATCTCTTTCTCCACTTCTTCTTTCCCTCTCTTTCTCCCTATCTCCGCAGCATGGACCTCAGCAAAACCAACCACATAAAAAAAAACAGCATTAACTTTGAAATGTCACAGAAACTGGATGCTTGAAGAATTAATAACAATACCAATTGCAGGGAACTTCGCTGGGAGATCAGCGCCAAACACTCTCATTGCAGAGATCCTTAAGAGCTTTTGTTTTAACCGAACCACAGTTCAAATCGAAAGAAAAAGGAACAATTACATTCGTTCCTATGCCTGGAATAACTCCCACATGCAGCTACTTAGTAATTTGCTGAAAGAGGAGACAAAAACTCCAGGGAGGGGGGGGGGGAAGAAACCAGCATTTTAATGGAATCCAAGAATAGTCAGGGTGATTCAGTGAGAGAGGAACACAAAAAAAAAATATATATATATATCACCACTGTGGACAACTGTGACCCCAACTCCTCTCTAGCCTGAACTTTCATAAATCAAATTTGAAGTATATTGAGAAAGAGATGACGGAACAAAACTGGTCTAACTGTCTCTCTCTTAGCAAGATACTGAAATAAAGTCGCAATACTTTATGACAATGATTGCATGACATATGCAGTAAATTTTCTCCAGAGGGAATGGAAGACCAACAGAAAAATATAATTCCCAGGGATAGGAGGATTCTAATGAGACTACGAGCAAAATTCTCAGACAGTCTAAATGGGCTACTAAATGATAGCAAACGATCCTATCTGAAGCAAACATAGCTAGAAATCAAAAATGAACTAAAAAAACTCCCATGAAAAGTAGAGCAGAGAAAAAGAAGCTAGGACTGTCAAAAATATAAAGACAAACCATAAAGTCTTCTATAGATTTGCAAAAGAGTCTGCCTCTGTACGATACAAGATAGAGAGCCACTGTTCGAAGAAAATGACTCGCCGACTGCAGACCCTAAGTGTATAAGTGAAATGCTAAATGTGCGACACAAGAATGTTTTCACCATCCGTTGAGACCACAGTAATTATCTATACCTGATCAGTTCTTCGACATCATAACTCTATGCAAAAAGCTGGAAATTATCGATAACATCGAAATAGAGGAAACTAACGTAATATCATTGATTATATGAGCTCAAACTTAGCCATATGCACTAACGGATTCGTAGCAATCCTCTTAAAAATGCAAAGGGTCTCGAACAAGACCACTACGGTCCTCTTCCAGAGCAAACGGGAGTTAAAGGAAGGCATGGCATGTCCTATTGATAAGGGAGATAGCCGAGCTGATGCTAGAAATTATAGACGTATCTCTAACCTCTCATATCAGCAAAGACATGGAACGCATTGTCACGAGGAAACTGATCACGTTCCTCGAAGATAATGACTTGCTCCCTAACTCGACATAGTCGGAAAACTGGGAGAGTGGTTCCATGACTTCTGAAAAGACAGAGGCTAGGTTATGGCAGTCAATGGAGCTCTCTCCGAGGAGACAGTAATAGTAAGTGGAATCCCTCAGTGAATCTTCTTGGAGCTGCTGCTGATTATAGTGTCACTTTCGAACATGCCCTAGTTACATAGACAGATATACAAATTAGTTATGCCGACTACACAGACGTAGTACACGTAGTCAAGGTATCTTTCGATGCTTATCATTTACAGAAAGACTTAGGTGCCATATATAAATGGGCTGAAGAAAACTAAATGAAAATTAATACAAGTGGATATTAAGCTCTCTGCTACCAGGTAATTAGTGCTCACAAACCACAAAACGATGCTTTGGACAAAAAAGCGTGGTAACTGAACAGTCATGTACAGGGCGTGATCTGGGGAATGATACGACCAGCGATGCGTCATTTCAAGAGGGTGGCAATATACAGGCGAATGGCTGGATAGATTCTGAGAACCTTCTAAACAAGAGACCAGGTGACTATGCTGTATCTATGGAGGACATTACTGCTCTCAACTGTGGTCACCACACAGTGTCAAATTAATAGCGGAACTTGACAGCTACACCAAGAAGTTTGCATCAATGGAACAGCTGAGCTACTGGGAGGGATTGAAAGAGCTACAGCACTACTAATAGATATCAGTGATATATTATAGAAGGTACTGAAGGGGTTGGCAGAAAACTTTAACATCGAAAGCTATACCAGACCCCAAACTGCATGTTGCTGCCCTATACGAAAGTTCCCAGCTACCCGTCTATAGTGGGGACCACGTATTGCAACAGCTTGGGATTTAAGGTTCCGCTGCTTGCCAAAGCATATGAGAGGTTTTCATGATGTAGGAGTAGATGTTTTCAAAAAACAACTTGGCCTCCTGTTGTCCAAGACACCAGATGGGCCGCTACTACAGTAAGAAACTCAAAGGAGGACAACTGTCTCGAACTCATTCTGAGAATGACCATTGGAAAAGGGATTACACGGGCAGTGCTCCAGCATGGACACAGCCTTCATATGAAAAAGTAAAAGAATAAAAGAACGTATGTGTTGAAGTGTATGTGTGTGTAGATGTGTATGTGTGTGTAGATGAAGGTGTGTGTAGATGAAGGTGTGTGTTTATGTACCTGTATGCATCATCATCATCATCATCATCATCATCATCATCGTCATCGTCATCATCATATTTAATGTCTACTTTTTCCATGCTTCAATGGGTCAAAAGAAATTTGTTGATGTAAATTTTCTGTAACCTGAGATCATTCCTGTCATTAAACCTTTCCTGTTTCCAAGCAATATCTCCCCAGGGCCAGTCGCCTTTTTCACAGCATAAACATTGTATGATGAGGATGATGCTCATTTAACACCACCAGGAATGGTCTAAACACTGGTATGCACAAACGCATATACACACACACATACATATATATACATATATACCTACCTACCCACCTACCTGCATACATACATACATACATACATACATACATACATACACACACACATACATACATACATACATACATGCACATACTTAATAATTATATATATATATATATATATATATATATATATATAGTTTTAGGGAAAAGAACCAAGGTTTATGAATTCAGCGATGAAAATCCACTGTCACATAGAGAAAAAAATTATAATTAAAAGTACAATAAATAAGTATAATATAATACAAATATTTCATAACCAACTTTTCAAATAGAAAGAAATTTAAATCGATTAAAATCGAAAATCAATTCTATTAAAAGATATAGCTAATCTTCAGGTCAAAATACAACAATAATAATAAATGAATGTATATATCAACCAACAATAAATAACAAATGAATGTATATAAAATACTTATAATATAAAGATAGAAAATATTATTAAAATATCAAAATAATAACCATGCCATAATCAATCCAACATCCATTATAAAATAATCTAACAAGTATATTATATATGAGAAAAACAAATATTTTTATTATTAAAAAAACAAATTTTTTAATAATAGTATTTTAGATTATTCCATACTTATTATTTAATTTATGTTTCTTAGTCTTATTATTTAAAATTTATTATCTATTAGAATTAAAAATTCATTAATATGTTTTATAATGTAGCTGGATTTTTTTTATTTTGTAAGTTATATAAAGTTTAAATCGTTCATTTATTATTTTAAGAATTATTCTTTCATTCATGTTTTCTTATTATATTCTGTATTTTCACGTAGTACTTTCGCGCGACCTCTTTCTAATAAACGCTATACATCTTCGTAACGTCTAAGTTTCAGTTTGAATTACGACGGCATTTGAATAAGTATAACATTTAATTTGTTAAATAACTTTTTACCATCTTTTGAAAATAATATAATTTCTTGTATTTTTATATTATTCAATTGATTTTTAAAGAAAATTTTAATCGATACCTTTTTTAACACCAAATCATTTAGAAGTGAGAGTATCATTTTAACCTAAATATGACCTCGATTTGATTAGATTTGAAATATTTTCGATTAATATTGTTTAATAATTCATTCTATATTATGATATAAATAACTAGCCTTTTTCTTTGTTTATATTATCTTTAATGGTTTTTTTTTTACTACGACTTAAGCTTATTCTTTCATTCATAATAATTTTTTCATTCATATTTTTATTTCTAATTAACCTCGAGTTTTGACTTTTATGTCTAAGTTTCAGTTTGAAATATAATAACATTTTGATTTGTATATTTTTTACTTTGTTTACGATGGTATATTATTATTTGGAATAAATAAATATTTTTGTATTTTTTATTATTCAATTGATTTTTAATGATAATTTTAATTGATACCTCATTTAACACTAAATTATTTTGAAATTAGAGTACCATTTTAGCCTAATGTAAGACTTCGATTTGATTAAGGTTGAAATATTTTCGATTAATACTGTTTTATGCGATAAATACCTAATCTTTTTATGTTAAACGTCTTATAAATAAATGTTTTTAGTCATAAATAGCCTAGCTTAAATATTGCATCGTTTAAATATGTGCTAATAATATCTTTATTATTTTAACCTCAAACTTCGTTCAAATTGTATTTTAAACGAAAAAAAATTGTTTAGTTTGTTTTTATATATAATATACTTGTTAGATCATTTTATAATGGATGTAGGATTGATTATGGCATGGTTATTATTTTGATATTTTAATAACATTTTTCTATCTTTATATTATAATTATTTTATATACATTCGTTTGTTATTTATTGTTGGTTGATATATACATTCATCTATTATTATTGTTGTATTTTGACCTGAAGATTAGCTATATTTTTGAATAGAATTGATTTTCGATACTTTTAATCGATTTTAATCGATTTAAATTTCTTCCTATTTGAAAAATTGGTTATGAAACACGTGTAGTCATTTTATTATCTTGATCTTATGATATTTACTTTGTATCATATTATACTTATTTATTGTACTTTTAATTATAATTTTTTTCTATATGTGACAGTGGATTTTCATCGATGAATTCATAAACCTTGGTTCTTTTCCTTAAAACTATATATTTATATATATTTTATACTGTGAAACTTAATTTAATTTTAATTTTTAATAAATTGATTTTAATTGAGTTTTTACCTGTAATTTTGGATTTTATTCCTCATATATATATATATGAGGGGTTTAGTTCATTTGTGATCTAAACGAATAGGGACGCGGGGTAAGTGCTATATCTGGTCGACCGTTAGGTTCCAGGATCACAGCTAAAGCTGGATCTAGCGAACCGTGTTAGGGTTCTGTTATAGCGGGCATATGTTGTATTAGAATAAAAATCAAAATCAAAGTAGAACTCGTCTTTCAAGTCATTTAAATAATTTAATTAGGGTAAGGTAAATTTCAAGTCTTACAACTGTTTCTGGAATAACCCGAGTGGTAGGTTAGCATGTTCATGCACTGGGTATTCCATCATCAGTGACAAGTTATGAATGTTTTAGACGGGGAAAATTTACAGTTTACATGGAATAAAATCCACAGTTTATAAAGAATAAAATAGAAGAATAAAGGAGTAAAATAGAATAAAGAGTAAAAGTATTTAGAAGAACATAGGCCGAGGATATTGATGTTGGTCGGTACTTCCAGGACGGTTCAGGTTTTTGTGAAAATCCTCTGTAAATCCAGACAGAATTTTGGCAATATTCTGAATGATGTACTTATATTGTAAATGTATATATAGTGCGATAAAATACGATGGACATGAATGGGCTTTCTGAGTGGGTGTATGAGAGAGGAGAAAGTGAGAAAGAGAAATAGGAGAAAGGAATATAAAATAAGATAGTGGTAAAAGGGTGAAAGTATAAGAATAAAATATAAATATAAATAAAAGTAAGAATAACAAAAATAATAAAATAAAAGAAAATGGCGGATATATCATAAATGGGTTTTGTGAGTGAGTGTGTATGGGAGAGAGGAGAAAATGGATGAGAAGAAAGGCAATAAAAAAAATAAAGGTGATAGAAAGTGGCAGATAATTGACTTCATCTGCTACTACAAAATCAAGCCTTGCTTCTATTACTCTCTTCTTTTGAATTTTAAAGCCACACAAT
Source organism: Octopus bimaculoides (assembly GCF_001194135.2). Classification (NCBI taxonomy): domain Eukaryota; kingdom Metazoa; phylum Mollusca; class Cephalopoda; order Octopoda; family Octopodidae; genus Octopus; species Octopus bimaculoides. The sequence continues at coordinate 31,118,368 of NC_068997.1, forward strand.
ATTCTCTATTTGTTACTTTCTAGTACATTACAAGGTTCAGCTTCATACCATTTATCAGTACGTTCGAATCCTAGCTTTCTACATAACTCCCAGTAGATTACTCTCCCTGTCGTCTTCCTTTTTCTTTCTTTCTTTCTGCTTATTAAAAAACTGACAAAAGCTGATGATGTCATTCTATCAACGTATGGACGCTGGTTACTCACGTTCATAGTTTACGTTTGGTTTCTGAAATTTTGAATTTTCAATCACCTTTTGGTTTGAACTTGAGAAAGACAGACGTTCTGTCGAAATATTGTTCAAAAAATAAAACATCTAAAATCGCACTCTTCGTCTTGACTATTTACCTTCGTGAAGAGTTACGTCAATCCTTTTTAAAAATATATTATTATTATTATTATTATTATTATTATTATTAT
>NC_068997.1:31119164-31124281 GCF_001194135.2 Octopus bimaculoides
ACCGATAGAATAAGTACAAGCTTACAAATTCCTGGGGTCGATTTGCTCGACTAAAGGTAGTGCTCCAGCATGGCCGCAGTCAAATGATTGAAACAAGTAAAAGAGTAAAAGAGTAAAAGAAAGTAAAAGAGTAAGGGTATGTGGTAGGGGCGGTAGTGAAATATCTTCATGCAATACAACATGTAATAGCTACATTTAAATTGATAGGGTTTTTCTAATGATTTGTTCAGTACTTGTCAGCACAATCTTCTGGATTTCTCTGAGACATGGTTCTCCTGGGATATTATCTAGATGTTTCACATATCCCTTTCTTATCATACCTAGGGTACCTACAATAACAGCAGCAGTTCTCGCTTTAAGATGCCACATCTTTTATATTTCAATTTGCAGGTCCTTATATTTACTTCATTTTTAACGGTGGGAACACTTACATCTATTAGTCTACAAGTTTATTGTTCCCAGTCTTTAATAATTATGTCTATTCAATTAACATGGATCGTTCCGTGAGTGTTGACTGGGGAATCCCAGAATATAGTGAATTTTTAACCTTCAATGACTGGCTTGGGATGATGTTCATACCAGCAAACAGGAGTGCTGATTTTGTAGTGTTCACATATTTTCCAATGTAAATGCTATGCTACTCTATTGTACCAATTTTTGTATTCGCTTGGTCCGTTTGGTCTCAGCACAGGATATCCTGAGACGAGATTGCGCATTGTTTCATGTGTATCGCAGAATCTGCATTTGGGTCAGAACCGTTTTGAAGAACGTTAGCTTGGTATAATAATGATAATAATAATAATGATAATAATAATAATGATAATAATAATAATAATAATAATAATAATAATAATAATAATAATAATCATCATCATCATCACCATCACCATCACCATCACCATCACCATCATCATCATCATCATCATTATTATTATTATTATAAATTTTGTTTCCAAAATTTGTTAATTGCTTATTTTGTTACAAAATATTTATCCAAAGCACCACCTTAACATAGCTTGTTGTTTTCCGTTGTTAGTGGCATTTGGGGGGCTGTAATCTCAAAATAATTGATTCAAAAATTAATTTACATTCCGCGACCGCAAATAAGTTACTTTTGTATTTTTCCACCGACCAATCATTTCTCGGGCCCTAAACAACCCAGAAAGCGAGGGAGCTCGCCGCGAAGTTCATATCCAGATAATTTTGTTTTCTCTCTGTAAGGGATTTTCAAAGAGGGTTTAAAAGCTACCACCTGAAGTAAGACATTTTGCTCATGCGTGACCAGCATATCAAGTGAATAATGAAAGTAAATGAAGAGAAAAGTCAGTGAATTGTTTATGTTGATGAAAGCTACATCCACAAGAACTATTGTTGGCAGGGATATTCGTAGTACAACCCAAATGATGAGCAAGACCTTACAACTATTGCATACCACAAAAGACGATGATATTATTTCATTGATGTAATTATAAATGCTGATCGTAGTATTTCGGAAAATTAACTATCGGATGAACAACAAGCCGGATTACTGATGGATACGATTGATATCTTTGAAAGGGGAAAGAAGCAAACGAAGGATTACCATGGCGTGTTTGATCACGAATACATCGTAAAATGGTTGAGACAGTTATTACAGTCTTTGAAAGGGAGAAATGCATCCAATGCACTTATCGTGATGAACAATGCCAATTACTGTAAAAAAAAAACATCCGAAAATACGCCGAAAATGTGCGACCAGAAAGGAGCATTGCAAGAAGCGTGAGCAAAATATGGACGTAGTTTTCATGGCAACGACACGAAGCCTATGTTATAGGATAAAATGCATCCGTATAATGTGACTCCTGTTATTGCAAGAATGGCTCAAGATGAAGGGCATGAAATTATATTTTCACCACTTCATTACTCGGATTTGCAATCAGTTGCAACTATCTCGGATGCTGTAAAAGGAGAAGCTGGTGGGCAGTAGACAAACGACACGGCATTCAAAGATGTAGTTTAACGCTTGAAAGGTGCTTTTAATGACCTGAAAGCAAATACTGTTCAACGATTGATCGATAAAGCAAATAAGTATCAGAGAAGACTATGGGAACACATCAAGTCTATGAAAGATGTCAACGATGAAAATGGAGATGATTCAGATGAGGATATAAGTTGTAGTGGCTCCTCTGATGATGAGAAAAGCATTGCTGAGAACACTGATAATGATGATTAAATATACACCCGACTTTGCTGCTTTTTAACCTTATTTTTCTAGCAAACGGTCAACATATTGTATCAATTCATAATCATACCTTTGCCAGAATTGTGCTATCAAAACTCCTTGGTTCTAGGTCTATCATGCAAAAAAAAAGCGAAAAAATGTAGGTGAAGCCAGCCTTGTTGAAGGACATAGAAGAGGTGAGAGGTGTTTCTGATAGAGAGGTGCAAGACGTCGTAGTACCTTCCACCTACTACCTACAAATAGAAGTGGAGTCGAGCACAAGGCAGGTCCAGATTCCAGTGCATGAAATTTCCGTGACTTCAACTAATGGCGTCAGTAGTAAATTCAGTAATATTACAAACTACGAACTTGAATTCCCCGCAATTCAAGGGAACATGTCAATACAAAATAGCACATAGCAGTATCATCACTAAGAATACGACCACAACCGACTCCCCCACGACCACGACCACCACCACTACAATGCATAACCATAATATACGACAGCTATATCAAAAACGATGCATTCGCTGCAACATGGCGAAAAGTAAAACAGATTTTAGTATGGATCTGCTTCAGAAAGACGTGCCTAGCTGAGGCAGGTAAATTAGTAAAGGCTGGAGAGCGAAACCGGTAATTGCTATCCTCCAGAGATTTTGGCAGAGACAAAGAAAAGACAATGATGTACAAATGCATCTCCATAAACACGAAGGGACCAGAGGTGGAGAGCCTGGCGGACGTGGAAAGGGCACTGAAAGAAATAATGCCCGACATCCTGCATGTGTCACGAGAAAATCAGTTTGTAGTCATTTCGATGTTCTTTGATTCCAAAGCCCTGGCCGCCAAATATTCTGTGATTTCCTGTCGGAGTGAAATATATGTGCTCCATCCATTCTATTTAAGAAGGAAGATGGTGCGCATAAAGATTGAAGGAATACCAGTAAAGGTAACCCTGTGGTAGATTTTAGCGTTCATCGTTCTGGAAGGGATTCCTGACCTTCCAGGTCAGGAATCAGTGTGGAGGGTCTCCGCCACATTAAACCAGAAGCAAATCACAAGATCCTAGACCTCATTCGCCTTCCATGAGAAGTGTTATACAATACTATTGAGGGTAGAAGGCCACGGTACAACCTGCTTGGAGAGACAGGCCACTTGAGAGACATGAGAAACAGAAGACATGGAACCAGGGAAGTCCCTTACTGCCAACTCCAGGTCTCTAAAAGATTCAACAACCAAACCAACAACAACCAGCAACTAACACCACCATCCATCATCTCCCTAACTGAGATTCTTCTTTTTATAACATACTGCTCTTCCTGCCCAGAACAATTTCCTTTGTGATACATCCTTCATACATGAATATTCTTCTTTCCATTCATCCATACTTTCATAGATCACATCCCAACAACTTAGTAGTTTGACAAAAAGAGACTAATAGAAGATGTGCTTGGCTTAAAAATTAGTATTAGGGAAGATTTCTTCAACTACAACTTTCAAGGCCGTGCCCCAATATGTTCACGGTTCAAAAACTGAAAAAATAACAGGATAAAGATACACACACGCACGCACGCGAACACACACACACACACACACACACACACACACCGTGTGCACGAACGCACACACGCACGCACATACACATACACATATTCTTTTATTCTTTTACTTGTTTCAAGCATTTCACTGCGGTCATGCTGGAGCTCTGCCTCGACGCGTTTTAGTCGAAAAATTCGACCCCAGGACTTTTTTGAGACCCTAGTTATTATTCTAACAATTACATAGAGGTAAACAACCAACGCCGGTTGTCAAACAGTGGTGGGGAGAAAGACAGACCCAAAGACACACACATAGATAGATATATATGTACATATATATACGACGGGAACCTTTTCCGTCTATTAAATCCACTCACAGTGATTTGGTTAGCCCAACGCTATAGTAGAAGACATTTGCCCAAGGTGCCATACAGCGGAACTGAAACCTGAACAATGTAGCTAATAAGCAAGCTTCTTTATTTCATTTCATTTGATTAGCCATGAAGGCTGTGCATTGAGTAGCAGAAGCTAGGGCTAGGCAAAGACATTAATGAAAATATAGGATGACACAGATGAAAAATGAGAGGGGCGCCAGCGCCCACAGGCTGGCAGCCCCTCGAAAACATTGTTTCAATACAAATCATTTACAAAATCAGTTATGCAATAAAGATCAAATTCATTAAAAAAGTTAGTCATAACTAATCCGCCCCGCCACAACCCTTAAGCAAACGACTTGCTGCCTGCAGACAAGTCCGCATGGACAAGTCGGAGTCCGTGGTGAGGCAGATAAAATCCTCCATGTCAAAGGTGGCTATAATCCTTGACAGAATGCTAATAGTTACGACCTCCACAGCCACCTGCAGAGGCCATGTTGAATAGGTCGTGCAAGCCGAGAAAGATCTTTCCTGGCCGCACTCCCTGTCCAAAAAATTTTCTATCGTCCCTCCCTCGAGGTACAAGAGGACAAACTCCTCGAGAGAGAGAGGAGGGGCCTCACGCTGCTCTGTCAGCGGCAAAATTCCCGCTGACAGAGTCTCCCTCTCTGGTGGCACAAGTCCCACCGGAGGGTTCATGGGTTCGGTCGGCAGCACAGTAATGTCCACCGACCGTCTCCCATTTCTTTTTTTCATTTTCTTTTTTTTACAGGTTTCGGGGATTGGGGCCTCCCTCGGCACACCCGAGGGGTCCTCCTCCTCTCCCGAAACCTGCATTTCATCTGGTGAGCAACCGTTGTTGTTCCCCTTTCTTTTTCTTTTCGTGGAGGCTGCCGCCTCCACGACTTCCTCCATCTCCCCCGCCAATGGGGCGGGGTGGAGGGCACACTTTTTCTCCCCTGCTCCTGGGCCTCACCTTGGCCCCGAGGCAGTTGTTTTTAATATGGA
>NC_068997.1:31124436-31128571 GCF_001194135.2 Octopus bimaculoides
GGGGGGGGGGAGCGTCCCTCAAGCATCAGCGAGTACCTGGACCCGGCCATCTTCAAGAAGTCAGGGAATTTCCTCTCTGCTGCGGCTACCGGGGTCCATAGGATTAAATTTGCTTTAACCCCCTCCCAGTTCACCGCAGCAGTCAAATTAACATTTAAAAGCCTGGGCCCACTGTCCCCCAAGACCTACCGGATGGCATCAGCACTCCATCCGGCCTCGGTGCCTGGGGGAAGACCACATACCCAGGCCTTTACAATCTTCTTCCCGCAATAAGATGGGAGGAACAAAATTTCCTCCCCGCTGCAGGTGCTGACTGGCCACAATAGCAGCCTCTTCAGGGGAGTCAAACAGCAACCACACCGCCTGGTTATAAAGTACTTTCTACTTTGCCAAACAACATGCCAAACAACATGCCAGTTCTACCTTGCAAACAACATGCCAGTAAGAAGCATGCTTCTTACCACACAGCCACGCCTGCACCATACATACATACATACATACATACATACATACATACATACATACATACATACATACATGCGTACATGCGTGCGTACGTACGTACGTACATACAAATACCGATTTAGAATCCATACTACAGTATGACAATTACGGTGCTTCGTTCATTCACACTGTAGTTTCAATTCTAGTCATATGATCTATTCTCTAAAAGGAAAAATATATTAAGATTTGTGACGGTGTTTCGGAGCGCAGTTGTACCATAGCACAATGATATTACAGATTATCTTTGATTCCATTCCATAACTACTACAATTATATTAAACTTTAAATCTTTCAACAATTTAAAAATACTTTTTATAGTGGGTTGTCCAGCGAGTTCCTGCCGATTTTTAATCCTTCATGTTCCAACACATTAGAACATGTCAAATTTAACGAAACACATAATAAATATGCATTTCCGGTTAGCGCATACTTCAAGATATCTCTTGAGAAATAAAGTTTAAAATGACTTAATTCGTGTCAATTTTGCATCCCTATAAAATGGAATGTTATAAGGTGCATTTTGATGCTTTTCCACACCGCAAAGGCAAAAATGCCTCACAAACAACAAAAAAGATATGTACTGTGCACGATGAATGTGCTTTAGCTGACAGAACTGTACGGACGCGGTTCGCTAAGTTTAGAGTTGGTGATTGTAGCTTTATTGATGAAAAACGCTCAGTCAGACACCTTATATCAGATGATGACCAAATCAAGACATTGATGGAGAATCACCTGCATTACACAACACAGGAATTAGCAGAAACACTAAATTTATCAAAATCCACCATCCATCAGTACTTAGGGGTACTTGGGTACTCAAATCGCTCAGATGTTTGGGCACCACATGATCTAAATGAAAAAAACTCTTTTGGATCACATTTCTAGCTTTGATTTTCTGTATAAACACAGTAATAATACACCATTTTGAATTAAATTGTAACAGGTGATGAGAAATGGATAATTTACAACAATGTTCAGTGAAAAAGAACCTAAGGTGAGTGACACGAGCCACCTTTTGCCCTCTCAAAAGCAGGTCTTCATCCTAAGAAAGTCATGCTCTGCATCTGATGGGATTGGAAAGGAATCCTGTACTATAAACTTCTGCCAAGTAACATTCAATTAATACTAAGACGCACTGCTCGCCACTGGACGATTTAAAGAAAACTGTCCAGAACTGGCGAACAGGAAATGTGTTGTTTTCCTTCAGGATAATGCCAGACCTCACGTTTCTTGGTGACCCGTCAAAAATTGTTACAGCTTAGCTGTGATGTGTTACCCCCCCCCCCCAGCTATATTCACCAGACATTGCTCCTTCGGATTTCTATTTATTCAAGTCTTTGCAAAATAATCTCAATAATCTTAATTCTTTGGTGGTGGTGGGACATAAAAAAACCCATCTTAATGACTTCTTTGCCAAGAAACCGCCGAAATTCTGGGAAGACGGAATCTTAAAGGTGAAAGAAAAATGGAGAAAAGTTGTGAAACAAAATGGTTCATGTTTAGTTGAATAAATATTTAATGGCAAAATTTTGTTTTGTCTTTTAATTTCCCTTAAAAATCGGTATGAACTTTCCGGACAATCCATAAGCGCAGTCACCAGGGGAAAGTGAAGAACGGTAAACCAGTATTCTTCCAAGAACAATATCGTGTAGTTTTTCAATGAAGTTTTCACTTTCTTACATGAAGACAAAAATAGTAGAAAATAACTCCTAAAGAAGAAAAGGTGACGATTCTATAAGGAAGAATATTATTGTTTCAAAGACTATTCAGTATTTCCTAAGAGAACTTTACACCATCCAAGAAACAAGTGTTTTAGAAAAAACTGAAATGAAGAGAAATCATGTATTTTACAGATTTCTTTAACCTCTCAGCAATCTTTAGTTTAAAATAACCAGGGAATATCCATGGATACAGCTGGTGATTTATATTAACCTTCTGAGAATCTTGCCGTTTGCTTTTGAGGTGTTTTAATCCAAATTTCCAACTAACTTTTCTTTATGTTGTAATAGTCTCTTTCTGTATTTTCTTTATTATTACTAGCAGAAAATGCACCCTCCAGGCCGTTTTCTGCTGAAATATGTGTTGCGCATATTGATTCATATATACATATAGCTATGATAAATTAACTATAGAGTAAGTTAACAATATGCACATGAATTAAACAAAGATTGTTATCGTTTATTCGGTGATCAGTAAAATAACCCATGATACATTTAATGATAATGAAAACTTGAAAAGTGTTGAGACTGTCAAAGAAAATGTTCATCAATCTTCACTTGAGTGAATTTGAAAATAGATGCTCTGGTGGGATTTAATGAATTACTGTTACCAATATGAAGAGTTGAGCTTTGCTATATTGTTGTTATATTATATTCACTTATAAACTTCTTAAGTTTTTCTCGTCTCCCTTTCCTAGTAATTAAAAAGAAACTTAAATACATTTCAATTAAAAGAGAGTAATGAATGTTTCACATTGCTGTAGAATTTCTTTGTAGATACAATTGTCAGCAAAGAGATCTTTTTCAGTTATCTGGGTAAATATTTTTATATTTTCTTTTCTTGACGCTCTTGATAATGCAGCATACGTCTGACCATGTACGAAGAATAGTGTTGGTAGATATGCACCTATCTTTTCAAATGTCTGCCCTTGTGCTTTGTTGCATGTAAGGGCAAAAGCTGGTTTGACAGGAAATTGCTTCCGAGTAAAGAAGAAAGGGAACTCAAGCTCTTGAGATATGTGAGTTATCCTTGAGATAAGCAGCATTGGACCCCAAAGTCACTTCAACTTCAGTCACATAGTGCGTACCATTGCAATGTCCGTTTAGAGGATCCATATTTCTTAGAAGCAGGATGTAAATGTATTTCTTCAGTTTAGGAATGTGTGTTGGGAAGACTGATGGCGTACGTTTGTCGAGTGGATATTGCAGTTCATTATCTACAGTATAAGAGCTTTGGGGACTCTTTTATCACTAGGGAACTTGTTGAACATGAATTTATTGACCTGTCTATTGCTTTATTTGCTGGAGTGATAATGGCTCTATTTGCAAACCATAGTAGATTTGATTAGTTTCCTTGAAGATTTGTATATACAAAAAATTCACAATTCCTCTGTCAAATGAACTTTGTCTCGAATATTGTGATCTGTCTGAATTTTATGATTTTCATCATCATCATCATTATCATCGTTTAAAACGAACGCTAAACGATGATGATGAGGATGTTGAGGAGGATGATGGTGACGACGACGATCAGGATGATGAAAATTACACAATCCGGACAGATCACCATATTCAAGACAAATTTCATACATACACCCATTCACACATACCTCACATACCTCCCATACATCTAACACACACACCTCCCACACACCTTACATATATACCGCCCACACACATGACAAACATACATGCGCGCCCTCACATACACATATAGACAAACGCACATATATACACAAACACACACGCACAGTGGTAGAGACGCACACCTTACACAACCCTATACACACACAGACACACACACACACCCATATATACGTGCACGCCTACATACACGTACATACACAGCCGTATACACTTGCACACACACACACAGGAGTGCACACACAAAATGACACACATACCTGGCACAC
>NC_068997.1:31131670-31132567 GCF_001194135.2 Octopus bimaculoides
AGGTAATCCAGGGCCACAGCAGCAAAATTTTCACAAGTTTTTCGGAGGCGAGATACGCCCACAAAAACAACAATTCTCGCACAGTGAGACACAAAAAGTTTTCTTCACTCAAAGCTGCTTTTTTTTTTGGCTCAAAGTCAAAACAAAAATTTTCGCTACTGTGGGCAAGCGAACCCGCCTCCCACAAACAGCAAATACAAAATTTGTTCGTACAACGAACACACGAAAAACTCGCCAAGGAAAGCGAAGATGCCACACCGCTGGACAACAATTTACTAAAAAATAAATAGAAGCAATAAATTGCTGCCCAGCTGAGCAACAAAAACGACTTACCTCGGCGAATTCTTCAGGTTTTCCTTCTTTAGACAGGGCCGAAACCCATGTTTATTTTCGTTCATAGCAAGTAGCCAGTCTGACGTACATGCGCAGTGAGAAAATCGGAAGTAAGCAAGCTACTTACCACACAACCACTCGTCCACCCATGAATATATACATATGGCTCACTGACTGCGGACCCCACATGGATAAGTGAAGTTCTCAGTGCACAATTCAAGAGTGTCTTCATTTCTCCTTTGAGTCACATGCAGATAAAGAACCCAGCTGATTTCACTCAGCAGAAAAAGACTGCATCCATTACCTACATTGACATTGAAGAGGAAGATGTAATAGCTGCCATAAACAAAATGAGCTCAAATTCGGCAACTGGCCCCGATGGTTTCCCAGCTGTCCTCTTAAAGTCGTGTAAACAAGAATTAGCGGGACCACTCCGGATACTCTTCCAGAGTTTCCTTGCAAGTGGGAAACTTCCCAAAAAGTTGAAGGAAGGCACCATATGTCCTATCCATAAAGGTGGGAGCAGAGCAGAGCCTGGGAACTACAGGCCCATCTCTCTGACTT
>NC_068997.1:31135028-31146026 GCF_001194135.2 Octopus bimaculoides
GTTTCACCGGACGCTGAGGCCATGCTGGTGCACCGACTTTACGGTATCCGGGAATTTTTCCAGTACTGCTTCTGGTGAAGTAGCAAGCTGGACGTTGTCGCTCTTCTTTGTGCCTGCTGCCGCGATGTGTTCATCTGGTATTACAGATATAAAATACTGTCTAGACGTTTTTTGAAGACTTCCATTCTACACCTCGCAGATTCATAATATTCTGTGGTAGGGCATTAAAAAGTTATCCCTAGCTATTACAACATTGGGTTCGTATCCTCGATGGAGAAGATGGGACCTTTGGTACTGTGCAGTGCTGTCCAGTTCGGTGATTGTTAGTGAGTGCGAGTTAGAGAGAAAGAGAAAATAGACATAGACTAAAAGAGAGGAACTATTACAGAGGGTGAGAGAGAATATATCTAAGCAAGAGAAACAAAGAATGAGAAAAAGAGAAAGAAGGGAGAAATAAACAGAGAGAGAGAGAGGGAGAGAAAAGAGAAAGAATCGATTGAAACCTGCAGAAGTAAAAGCGGAGAATCGGTTGAAAGCTGCAGTTTTTAGAGAAAAACTTGTGTAAAACCCCTTTTTACCCCAGTTTCTCGATTTACGCAGGAGCTCTGGGCAAAATGTTACAGTGATGCCTATCCTTGGCACAAGGAATGTGTGTGTAAAATTTGATGAAAATCAGTTGAAAACTGTAGAAATGCATTAACACGTCCTTTGTTTTATATATATCTAGACTAGCAAATGTTGTTTTGGTGGTATTTTTTTTCACCAAATAATTGAACAACCAAGAAGGTTTATGGGTAGCACGGCAATCTATATTTCCGATTAATCTAGGAACGGAAAATCAGATTGAAGGCTGATTATTGTGGCGGCTGTTGCATTTTAATGATCATACAACATATAAGTTTGAAAGCGATGCAAAGTAGAGCTACTGAAGTGTTTTGGGAGTAGATTACGGATAATGACTACAAAATATAGTTGTTTTACATGAAAGCGAAATATCTTGTCAGAAGAGCGACATAAATGGTATAATGAAATTGAAGGAAGACGTTGAAGCTGCCTCTCTGCAAGTTTTTTTTGCCACAGCAAAAGGAGCTATTTTTCGGAGATATAAGCTAAGAAAAGCCCCTTTATTCTGTCTTCCTCCATAGCCTGCGCATAAACTAACAGTGAATGATGCACAAAGTTAAATTGGTATGGAGCTTTCTGAAAGAAGCGTATAGCTTTCGCTAGTGGAAGCAAAACTCTTATTTGAAGGTTGATATTTTAGAATGAATCATATGTGATTGTTTTAAAGAAGGCTAGATTGACAATGCTAAAACGTATTTGAAACAATGGACAACTTTCGAAATATCATAATGGATGGGTAAATAAGAATCCTTAAAATGAAACAACGCACTGGTAGGTAAACAAAGGCATCGAGAAGTAGAAGAGAGAGAAGGGAACATTACCTTTAAAGTAACTCAGAATAGGTAAAAGTAAGATTGCCAAAGTTTAAATATGGAGATTAAGTTTGTTTGGTATTGGATATTCATCGCGTACAGTGTTCCTAGTCAATTTAATCGCCGTGGCTGGTGGACAGTCGAAATAAATAAAAAGACAAAATCCCTTCATCTTTATAAAAAGATTAAAGGAAAACTCGACATATAAAAAAACATGTTAATTTACGCTGGAACTTTCGGAAAAAATTTTAGTGCATGACCATCCTCGGGACATAAGTAATGCATGTGTATAGTTGGGTGAAAATCGGTTGCGAATTATGGAATGTATGCGTTCAATGTTCCTTGTCAATTTAATCACCGTCGCTGGTGGACATAGGATATAAATAGACAAAATCCTTTCACTTTTATAAAACGATTAGTAAAGTGTGGAAGACCCTACATAGAAAGAACTATGTCCATTTATGCGGCAGCTTTGGGCAAAATGTTATAGTGCATGACAATTCCTGGGAGATAAGTAATATGTGTATAAAGTTTGGTGAAAATCGGTTGAAAATTGTGGAAATGTATGCATTTGTCATTACACACACATACTGCTATTTCTTTATAATAGGTAAGGAAACTAAGGCCGAGTAGAATAAAAGGTTTTTCCCAGATACAATGAATTGAACTAATTGAACTAATTTTCTATCCGTCAGGTGTCAGACACCTTATTCACGCAGCTAGTTTTGCTTTTACAATTCAAGTAAAGCAGAAAAGAATACGCACATGAAAGTCTCTAACCTTGACTATGTTACTTCGCTTATCACAAAATTAGCATTTTATCATAAATTATATGGATCATTTCTTGATTCCTTGCTGTAATCTGATACTTTAATGTTCTACCTCAATAATTAATATCAAAATTTCAAGCACCAACAGCATAATATTATAAATCAATACGTAATGTTAATACGGAGAAAGGGTAAGATTAGAACATCTTTTTAAAGAATAGAAAAAGAATTTAACAAAAATGTATCTTGTTACTCACTCTGGTTTTCATGTCTTTTACACAGTTTTGTGGTACAATACCAATACTATGACAGTTACTCTTAGATGTCTTGTCAGTTATAGCTTCTTCAACACATTTCTCAACTCCAGTATGTAAATCTTCACTTATGATCCAGACATCTGCGAAACAAGTGATCAATAATCATATTCAAATATTGGTTTCTTATTCTAAAATTATACTAGAGTTTTGCAGAAAATACTTTATGGCATTTAATAATATTCCTTCAAATAGTGACTTGAGATCACACAAAAGGCTGGAATTTTCTCTTTTTCCATATAATCTTACAGAAATATGACCAGTCGTTAACTGGGGTCGATTTAACTATTGATACATTTCTCATTATGGAAGCAAAATACGATGTATTGAATCAATCCAAAATCTACTGTTATCAATGTTTTAATCAATCCTTAAGACAGATAGAATAAAATACAACGCTGGCAAAATTGGAATTTGTTACGAAACGAAATAAAAGAATAAATGCTACAATACATTTAGTCCAGCTTTTTCCAGTCGCATCATCTACTCCCAGCATATTTTATGTATTCCATATTGCTAACTGGAAATGTGTTGTGCGTTAGAGAAAGAGTTGTCTTAGAAAAAGTGTGACATAGTTTCACTTATTGGCTCAAGTCTAGTAATATTCTGGAATAACAGATGAAGGCTACTCTTTCCTTTTCCCAATGCTTCACATAATCTCTACGTGGTCACTTGACCTTTACAAGGAGCAATTATCATATCTTCTACCATACACATAGACAAGGTAAGATATAATCTTAAACCAATTAATTTAGTGAATCTATACACTTCTTGTGTCAGTGTTTCTAGATGCTTATTAACTATAGCAGCAGGTATGGCAATGGTACCAATATTGTTGTTGTCATCCTCCTCATCAACTCAATAGTCTTATTATTATTTTCAGTGCATAACCAAGTATTGCTGTTTGAGTCTTAGACATCGGTATTGTTCATTGCTTTTTCGCTGAGGGTATTCTTTGTAATCACTGAGACATGTGTCGGACTCACAATCATGAGGTAGTGGGTTCGATTCCGAAACCGGGATATATGTTTTCTTCTTGAGTAAGACACATTATTTCGCGTTGCTCCAGTTCACCCGGCTGTAGAAATGAGTTGCGACGTCACGATATTTATTTTCATCCCTTTACATTATGAATATATTTCAGGATATATTTGGATAGTTTCTTCATTTCTTTCAGATATATTGATATATTGTCAATCTTTAAAATTACTTTTTCCTTAAAGAAACATAGCTAAAACTGATGGCTTTGACAATAATCCCTGCGTTATTTTCATTAATCTTCGTGTGGTAAATCAGCATGGTCCTTCTGTCTTTTTGTACCACCTTTTGACTGTGTATATTCTTTAATGCTGGCATAGCCTTCATTGTATGAAACCTGCAGAATATTCATCCGACAAGAATGGTAGACTGTCACATATGTAATTGAGGAAATTGAAAACTTTTCTGTTACTTAAATTATCGATGTAATTAATCATTTCTTGTCAAGGTTTCTAAAATCTAAAAACAAGCATGAAAAATAATTCCAATATAATCACCTAATTGTAACATTTGTTTAATAAAGACAACGCAAATGGGAGTGGATAATACATTTTAAAAAGCAACAAAAAATCAACAACAAAAAAATTTGATCATATGAGATTTCATTGGCAAAACATATTCCACCCAGTAAACAAATCGCAGACTGTTAAAATATATCTAGAAATATTGGAGGGAATGTACAGATGCTTATTATAAATATTAACAATATGACTGAGGGGAAATACCTCTATGAAGTAACTTGCACACTGAAAACAAATGCAGTAGGATCCAATATGTAATATAGGGAGTCGAAAACCTTTGATTAATATTATCCAACAATAAGCCGAAAAAAACTCCGTTACATGCATATCATGTTCTAAATAAAAAGCAAGATAAATCGAATATAGAGACAATGCACAGATAATGCTTTTCCTCTTTTTAAAAGTTTTTCAAGCAATATTCAAAGAGAGATGGAAGAGTGCAAGGGGGGACTTTATACTTAAGTAAGCCTGTCAAAGGGACGATCAACTCTGGACTACTGAAAAGTAGATGAGAGTAGCGTGAATGATGCCAGTGAATGGGTCTGCCCTGAGAATATGCCTCTAATTGGAGATAAGGAAAGAAATAGAAGCCCCTGCCACAAAAGTCAGGATGCCCATGGTTTTTATAATGTGTTTCCATGAGCAGCCCTTGAACGTCTCCTGACTGTTGAGGATTATACGTTGTTAAATTTATTTCGTTTTCTTCCCATTATGCTAAACCTGTTTACACATAAGACTCTCACAACGCAGTCATACACATGCAGAAATTCTTTGCTTTGTAATGTACTGTCCATAATGTTTTTCGTAATGCAAACACTTTGTGATCAATAAAGAAATTATTATCCTCATCACCATCAGTATTATTAATGAGTAAGAGAACAGTGCATGCCATCAAAGTGACATTGCGGTACAAAAATATGAAACCCAGTATACCCAACATGACTACCCAACTAAAAAGGTTACACTAGGAATATGTACCACAACCATATGTACGCCACAAGGTGATCTCATAACAAGATAAACACCTTACAGGTGGGGTCCAGTTGGAATTTTTTTGAGGTCGAGTATCTCGACCCATTCAAAAGGATCCTGAACAAGGTTTGTTTAAGGATGTTTAATGAAACATTATTGTTGTTGTTGTTGTTGTTGTTGCTGTTGCTGTTGCTGTTGTTGTTATTGTTATTAAATAAAACTTTATACCTTTGTCTCTTGTTGCTTTAACCAAGCCACGTCCAAGAGCTTCTTTAGTAAATTGATTCAACTGGAAGTCTTCTTTTCCTCCAATCACAGAAATAAGTAAACTTGGCAATGAGGATATACACCATCGATGCATTAACAAGTGAATTATAATTTCCATAGGGGTGTGGTGATTCCTGTAATCAATCTACATGTGAGAAGAAAAATGTATTTAATTAATGTAACTTAATGTTGAATCAATGAAATAAAAACATTCAAACACTGGCAGCTTTGTGAATAAATTATATTGTGATGATTTATTGTTTGTATTCATAATATTGGAGAATTATGGTATTAGACATCAAATATTTGAGATGATATGGGTCTGTCCAGTCACAGATGAAATCAGGAAAATTCGAGCAGCAATTTCAAGGATTATCAGATATAAATGTTATTGTAATAATCATTTATTATGATACGTTTATTATCTTGTTATATATGTTCAATATTGTAACAGATATGAATATTCCCCTCATACGTAAAGTTTAGTCATGCTTGGTTGCTTCAAGCTCTTGCTTGAAGTGGTTGAGATCCTCCCAGGTAAGTGGTTACAGAGACATCACCATGCAGAGAACCGACCAGGTCCACTAGTGCTCTCTATCGCTGGTGGTCCCATACCAGCTCCTCAGCATTCTCCACGGTGACATCAAGATTCTAGAGGTATTCCCCAATGACGTCCAGCCGTACGGTGCAGGGCCTGCCATGAAGCCTCTCCTTGTCCTTAGCTTCAGCATCGAACGAGAGTAAAGCCCATGTAGGATGATCTAGCAGGAGATGGAGAACATGTCCGTATCAGTGTATGCGACAGAGAGCTGTGAAGTGAGAAGTGTGTGTGTGTGTGTGTGTGTGGGGGGCTGATGCATGCGCGCGCGCAATTATCCGTTGGAAATATGATGGTACCACCTGATGTTCTCAAATGTTTTGCTATTGAAGCCTCCGACCTTCTTTGCCAGGGTCTTTGAGAGGGTCCAGGTTTCTGCTCGCTAGAGGAGAACGCCAAGGGCCGATGCATTGTAGACGCAGAGTTTCGTCTTCTGAGAGACAGAGCAGTGGCTCCAAAGAGGTTTCACTGTTGATTACTGTGGAACCCAGGTAGATGAGGGAGCTGACAGATTCCACGACGTTGGGGCCAGTATGGAGAGGGGGAAGTTCCAGGCCACCTCAAACATGCAACAGCTTCGTTTTCGCCAAACCTATTTGAAAGCAAAGCTTGGCTGATTTTTCTCGTAATACGGTGAGTACGTCTCCTGAGCTGGTCCATTAATTTACTGAATACGGTGGTATCATCTGCATACACAAGATTGATAAGGTGGTAGTTCTAGAAGTCACACCAAAGGCTCGCTCACAGACCTTGATAATCGGTAACACAGTTAAAGTATTCAAGGGTGACCACACAGCCTCGTCTGACCTTATTGCTGATGCGAAACCAGTCAGAATCCTTGCTGTTCGCCCAGATGCAGCTCTTGGCACTGCTACAGAGCTGCTGGAACAGAGTTGTGATCTTGGGAGAGGCACCGACGAGCTCGAGAATTTTCCACAAGAATGCATAATCGAGCGTGTTTAAAGCCGCCTGGTGATCGATAAAGGCGATGTAGAAACTCCTGAAATCTTTCAATAATGAGACGAAGGGCAAAACTATGATCTGTGATAGTTCGATTCTGAATGAACCCGGCTTGTTGTGGGTTGCGTCTACTTCTAATGGCATGAAGAGCACGACTGAGAAATATGTTGGTGAAGAGCTTGCTCGGGATAGGGAGGAGGAGGATGTCCCTGTGGTCACTGCAGACGAGTTTGTTGCCCTTTAACTTCTAGAAGAGGAGAATGGGTTCAGTCATTTAGGAGCTGCTCTGACACTCATAATTGTTTGATGATGCAAGTGTATCACTGTGTCATGTTTTCTCCGCCCAGCTTCAATATCTCCGCAGTGATAGAGCAGATTCCAAGGCTTTTGGAGATATTGAGCGTCTTTAGGGCTGCAATGACTTCTTTGAGGGAGACAGGATCGAGTCTACAAGTGTTGTTGGTTGCGTCTGTGACTGCAGTGACGGTTAGGCTGGGATCAATGGGGACAGGCAGGTGATGAAGAAGAAGGCTGAAATGCTCCTTCCAGAGTTCGGGACAAGCCTTCTCCGTGGTGATGCCTTTGCTATTGGTACCCCTCACCGGGGCTCTCTTAAACTGGGGACCGTCACGGGCTCTGTGGTGCAAGTTGAATACCTGACTGATTGTTGTTCTTTGCTGCTGCATGCAGGCGCTCAGTTTTTTTCCACCCAGAACTTCACCCGGTCGTCTGAGATGGCATTGTTGCATATCCGTTTGAGCCGGTGATACACCTTCATGTTACAACAAAGGCAAACCTTCCAGTGCAGTTTATTATCTCATGCGCTCACAGTAAAATCCAGTGCCGCTTAGGAAGAGGCCTTGAACTTACCAGGATGTTACATGCATACTTGTTAACACTTGATCTGAAGATCTCCCAGTTACCAGTCACATTCTCAGCCAGGACACTGAAGTGATTGGTGTTAGAGTACACAAATTTGGAGGTGATATTGGGATCACGGAGACAGGATGAGTTAGGGCGTAGCTGATATTTGGTGGCAGGGTCGTAACCAGCAATAGATGGTCAGTTTTACTGAGTTGAGCACCTCTGTAGACCCGGCAGTTAGTAACAAATGACCTCCAGTGGTGGAAGATGATGATATGGTCAATCGACTTCTGGGTGTAACCGTCCGGACTGTACAAATTCCAGTGATGGGTAAGTTTTCGGGGAAACATGTGTCTGCAATATAAAGATTGTTGTAACGGCATCGGAACAGAGGCGATTACCATTGTCATTGGTGACTGGGTTGGCAAAAGTTGTACCAATAGGTTGAGTCTGGAGTCGGTCGGTCGAAAAGAGTGGAGAGCAAATTATCACTCACAGGGTCCCATTCACTGAGTAACTTGCGGACATGCTTGGGAATGGTAAGTGCCACGCTGTAGAGGTTCGTTGGGTCTTCAGGATCGCTCCAGATAATGTAGTGATCACCTCCATTGAAATTATCATTGCCAGGCCAGTGTGTCACGCTGAGACCGCCAAGGTGATATTGTAGCAGAATAGCTCTTGGGACAGTAGAGTGTCTGACCTGGGACGATGGAGTGACAGGAAATTCCATGTAGCAATACATATTCTGTAGTATAAGTTGATTTCTCGTTGGTCGGGAACATGCATGTCCTCCACAGAATAATCAGATGATGGTAGTGAGATCTTAGAAATGAGCCGATTCGCTGTGGGCCGCCGTTAAACTGGAACCTCCCCGGAAGACTTGCCAGACTAATACAGCACTACCAGGAGCGAAGCTCCAGACGGTTATGCTCTCTCAGACATAAGGAACACACAAAGTCCCTCGCCACAAGTGAATTTAGTGAATTTAGTCATGAATATAAAATTTAGAATTAATAATTTCTCGAGACAATTATTTTCTACATAATACTCTGTTATTCTATTCTATATTGTAATATTTATTCCAATAATTCTGCAACAAGAGAATCAAATTCTTATATTGATGAGGTATACAGTTAAGAATAATTAGAATTCAGTTTAGATCAACATATTCATTACATCATTACAATAAAATAGACTACTGTCGAAGTGGTAGATACAAAACATAAGTACATGCATGCGTGTGTGCTTGCATGTACATACATACATACATACATACATCATGGTGACCGTTATGGTCAGAACGATACTCGGGACGTGTGTAATTCCTGATCATATGAAGGCAACATAGCAAATATTGGAAAAGTTAAGCTACAGAGTGCGGTAAGATCACTCAGGATTAATTCTTCGTATGTGTTTTGAATATTACATAATGTTGCATTTCTATATAAATGATACATCTTAACACAACTTGTAAACACAGCCCTTTAGTGTTACACACATATAAGTCAAGTAACACTTCAACATGTACGTATCAATACAATTGTAGAATTAAAAACAATCTGAACGATTAATCAAGCCGCGAACAAATTTTAATTTAATCCTGACAAAAAGTTGTCAAAATTTTTAATAAAGATTTTGAAAAACAAATACAAATATCAATGAATTAACAAAATCCTCATGGCTAGATGTATAAGTCTCCTTCAACCAAACCGTGACTACAATCACTGTATACAATGGACCTACGATCTGAAGAAAGGTTAATATGAAGCATATGTACAATCGGAGCACCAGAAGTTCGCTTTTATGCAAAAGCTAAAAGATTTGTGGAAGTAGGAACTCCCAGTATTAGATTTTTCCTCGAAAACATTCAAATTCAGCTATAGACCATTGATAAGGTGTTTGCAAATCCAGTACCCAATACACACTTTCAGTTTCATATCCATTATTTTTTTAACCAAGAGGATACATACCAACCCGTCTGGAGCAAAGTATGGTTGAACTTAAGCTCTCCGGGAAAGAATGTAAATCCTTAATTCACATGTGACAAATAATCACGATATCTGAGACTTTAAAAATCTGCATTGAGTTTTGATTTAAAGGATGATGGTTAAAAGAAGATACTTTCCTTCACAACTTTGCTACCAAATCGGTAGATGGTAAAATTTACTCTAAAATTAGAAAGAGAAAGAGAACATACAAAACCGCGCGCGCATATATACATACATACATACATACATACATACATACATGCATACATACATGCATACTTACATACATACATAAATACTGCAGAAGATAATGGTGAACGTCTGCTGACTCTTTCGCCACAACTTTCTCTCACTCTTTCCTCCCACATCTAGCGGCTCATCTGCTACGGACCGGCGTCCCGTCCAGGCAGGGAACCTATATGCCAGCAAAACCGGGAAACCGGCCATTATGAGCCAGGCATGGCTCGAGAAGGAACAAACAACAATTTTATTATAAAATGAAAAAAATAAATGAATAAATGAGCTATATCTATATATTGTATAGCTAACAAAAAAGAGGTATGAGAATATGTCAACTATATAGTACGAAGAATATCTGATTATATGAATAGTAAAGTCATGGCTAGTGTTAGGGCAAAATTGGTTTGTTAGTCGAAATTCATGCAAAATAAAGATATAAAAATAAAGTCTGCAATTGAGCTACTATTCTTGTCAATTTGCCTGAAAATAAAAATAATCTGGATCCTGCTACTCTGAAAATCCAATCATACCATATGAAAGCGAAATCCTTTTCAATTTACCCTAAGAAATAATAATCTAAATTCTGCTACTCTTCATAAAGAATTAAAGTTGAAAAGCAAACAAAACAAAAACTTCATAAATCTTCAGAAGTTCACACAATTTTGTTCGTCGTAATGATTTGCTTTCGTTTGTTTAATAAAAGTTCCTCATCGTATAATGATTTTGCTTTCAATTTGTGATAAACAACTATCATACTGGAAATACCAGCTTCTAAATTCTGTTTTCTGATAAGGTGAAAATGATTAAACTTTAAACCTCAGTAACATTTTTCTGCAATAAGTATGTATGTGTGTATGTATATCTGTGTGTGTGTATTTCTGTGTTAGTTTTTTTGTTTATGATAGCAAAAAAAGAGTCCACTTGTCATCAATCGTTGTCAAACTACCCTCTCTCTCCTTAAAGCTACTTATTCGTTATATTAACCTTTTTTCCCCTTCATGGGCGTTTTAAAAGTTATTTACGTTTATGT
>NC_068997.1:31146154-31146693 GCF_001194135.2 Octopus bimaculoides
TATATATACGCATATGTGGGCATAGGACGTCACGAAACGTATACAACAAAAAAATATGAAGTACAAGTGCATGGAACATGAACTATTCTTTCGAACAACGAAAGACACAAATGAAAAACAATGCAAACAACATAAAGAACGACCCCTTATCAGTTGTTGGCTGTTTTTCTAGTCTCATATACACACACACACAATTGAATAATTAGGAGTCAACTAGGAGGAGTGAAGTTGGATATTTACTTGTAATCAATGCGAATTTTTCCACGCAATGCAGTTCTCCATTTGCGCAGATATTTGGTTATGCAAGTATTTCCGTGTATTGTCAAATCTGATTGTGTTTCTTCAGGTGGTAAGTAATTAGTGTACCTGTAATCTCAAAACCGCAGCTTCCAACTCATCTTTTCTGCCTGTCGTGGTGGTATGCTATTAGTATTTACTCACTGTATCAAGATTACAATTATGGCAGAAAGTATGTTCATAAACTGTTTTAAATGGACAAAGTAGGATGGTAGCAAAACCGATATATATATATATATATA
>NC_068997.1:31147690-31159268 GCF_001194135.2 Octopus bimaculoides
ATATATATATATATATACATACATGAATAAACACATATATGAATATGTATCGATGAAGGGAAATTATCCCAAATCCATTGGTCTACAGGTATCGCTACGGCTGGAAAGGGGAGCGGTTAATTCATTACTCACAGTATACGTACACATATCATGTATCAGTAGCCAACGGGAAAAAATGTTTTCTTGGGGCTAAAATATAGTAACGTCTTCCTATGTAGGACTGCCATTTTACATTGCAAATAGACTTTACTGTTCGGTACTGTTACTACACATTTCTCGCTCAGTGATTTAAAACTAGCTGTTTTCTCTTTACGAGATCAACGACTGTATGTCACTTTTAAAATATATACTTTGAGCCATGTCGAGTGGCTGCTATCTCTAGCCGGCGGTTCTCCTGTACTGCCGAAAGGAAATTACCCATAAACTATTGGTCTACAGGTTACACTACGGCTAGAAAGCGAGAAGTTGACTCCCTTGCTCACAGTGTACGAGCATAGATCATGTGTCAGTAGCTAAATGGAAAAGATGTCTTCCTGAGGTTAAAAAAGTAGTAACGTTGTACTATGCAGGGCTGCCATTTTATGTTGGCAAATAGACTTTAGTGTAAATATATATATTGATATAAATATAAAAACGAGAGAAAGAGATTCGTTATCAATTTCAACAATTGTTTTAACCTATCTTTCATTGGTTCCACGTGGGTGCGATACTCTATAATTGGTTGTGATTGATAACGTATCTCGTGAATTCCATTTTCTCTTCCTCTCATTTACTCGATGGACGCTTACGAATTCGTGAGGTAGATCTCGGAGCGTTCATACATAATGTTGATGACACCATGTAGCCGTAGAGAAGGAAAGTAATTTAATCGGCATACTACGAGGTTAATTCCCAAGTTTTAAATAATTATTTAAATATAAGTATATATACGCATGTGTGTGTGTACATGTGTGAGTGAGTGTATGTTTATACATGTAATGTATGTATGTGTGTATGTATGTATGTATGTATGTATGTATGTAGTGTATATGTGTGAGTGATTTGGTATTTCCTCTTCTATATATGATACAATCTCTGGTTTGTAGTCGATGCTTTTGCTAATGGTATCGTTTGATCGCAGTCCACTGGGAAAGACTTTTTGATTTGTCTTCCTATGATGCGCAATTTTTGAAAACAAAATGCTCGTTTTCTCTGGCTCTGATTCTCCGCGGAAGCATATCCAAACTGTTTGTTGTTTGATATATCAGGAGTTTATTACATCTTGGAAAACAGATAGGATT
Organism: Octopus bimaculoides; assembly: GCF_001194135.2. Taxonomy (NCBI): domain Eukaryota; kingdom Metazoa; phylum Mollusca; class Cephalopoda; order Octopoda; family Octopodidae; genus Octopus; species Octopus bimaculoides. The sequence continues at coordinate 31,148,971 of NC_068997.1, forward strand.
TAATGATAGAAAGACCATGCAACCTTATAAAACTGACCTGAATACATTCTTCTCCCGTGAACATATGTGATTCTTTTTACGCCCAACTTTTCTCTCAATGCGTTTGTACTTTGTTGTCCATGTACACAAAGTTTGTACATCCAACAGGGCATGAATTTTTTTTACATGTCCACTACATTTAGACCCCAAATCTCACAATTATGTAGCGTTGCTGTACATACACAACAATCCGTTTTTATTCTGTGAGAGAAACATTTTGCTTCCTACAGAGGTAAAAGCTCCATGAACTTTCTACCACCTGTAGCCATAATTTCAGATCAACATTTTCCACTGTTAAGTAATAGAAACTAACTTCTATGTCTAGGGATCTGCCTGGACATTTGAGAAAATCTATCTCTCTTACACTTTTAGAAGTTATCAGCTGCATATGAAAGCTACCTTCTCTGTTAAACTGTCTGTGATACTATTGCAACTCTTGTGTTTCTATAGTTTGCACTAATTAGACCGTATGTAATTTGTAACAGAAACTCTGTACATGATTGTGTGGCTGTCATAAACCATTCATGTACTGCTAGTCCCTTTTTTACCACCGGATCCCAAAGTAAGGAGTTCTGTCAAAGGCTTTCCGCTGGTTACTGAATGTCAAATTCAGCAGCTTACTTTTATCCAAATCCTTCTCCTTACTTACTTCACCAAAAGCAAGGCTTTTTTAGTAATTGTCCATAGCACAAAACCAAACTATATCTCGGCTAGTCTAACTTTTTCTCTAATTACATGAGCTGCAGTTGTTTCCATAAGTTTTGTGCTCTTGTACAGCAATTTTATTCTTTTGTATAATTACTTTTCTATAGCATTTCCTTTACCCTTGGAACAATTCATTATAATGCTACAATGCATGTCATTATGCATACTACTTTTCTGCATAATCTGGTTGACTATACAAGTAACTAAACCATATCCCAAACTGTCAAGGATTTTAAACATTATAGCAGTAACTCCTAATAGTTCATGGGGTTTCTCCTGATTTCGTATTCTTCAGTACTTTATCGATCATACTGCTAACATCTGGAATAACAAGTCGCTCTGTTGGGTCCACATTGGGAAGATCTTTCTTTCATCCAATCTCCACATGTAATAACCTTTAATGATAGCACTTTTAAGCTTTTTTCTTTTCAGAATCACTAAGAGCATTGCTATCGATCCATACACGCCAACATGAAAAATAATAGCCAACTGTACAAAAAATGAAAAAGTATGTGAAAATATTCACAAAGACCATGTAAAACGTTGCTGCTATAGAAATCAATCGACAACATAATGAACTGATAATTGGATAAAATTTCTACAAACAGGTGTTGTCAATAAAAATAAAAAGAACATTAAAAACAATTACCTTCGCAATTTTCGGGTTACCTTTTTCAAACTTTACCTCACCAAATTCATCACATGAATTAATTTTTTTCTTAGTGACAGATCTAAACCAAATAAACAATCGAAGTAAAATTCTGATAGGAAAGGTAGAGAATGGTAAATAGCAAAATCAAGAGATAAAGAAGAGCCCTAATGAAAACTATAAATATTTACAAATATAGAGACATAAATCCATACACAGAAATAAAAAAATATATTCAAATTTTATTGAATAACACAATGACTAATTTTAAACGAACTGAATAGGAAAAACAAAGAAATATTTTGCAATCAAAAGTAAATAAAGAAAATGGAGTACACAGTGGAATAGTGATGCCACATCTGGGATGGTACTGCTGCTACACATACAGATATCAGAAAACCACATTCAGAAAGAAATCACCAATCCATGCCAAATACTGACAGATAGATTTGCTGTGTCCTCTGTTTGTCTTTTCTACCACTACTACAATAGCCTCTGCTCCTCAAAGCTGGTTGGTCTCTTGTCACCTTATCCAGGTAACACTGATACATACGTCTCTTTTTTTGTCACTCATATTGTGTCCATTATACTAGCCCCCACACTAACAATAATGCCTCTTCTTCTGAAGTATTATTCCTACCCTGGAACTCCCTTCCTGCCCATATTTTATTTCCTGAAAAGGCCTTGTGGACAAAACAGTAAAAAAAATATAATAGTAAAAAAAATATAATAAAAATATAATAGCTAAGTTAATTTAATATCTATTAATATGATTAGTAGTGTGTCTCTCTTTATCTCTCTCTTTTTTCTGCTACCCCCTTTGCGCTTGTCTGTCCCCTAAAGAAAGAATATGCTGGTCTTATTGTATTTATCTCCCTTGCTTACTATACAACTAAAGTCATATGAAAGGTAATATTGGGAGTGTATATTTGTCACTGCTAATTGTATCGTGTATATTTGTCACTGTTAATTGTATCTCACAAATGTAATTAATCAATATATAAACAGTATTTCTGTTATGGGTAACATATAATTATTACAAATATACAAATCGGAAATATCTATTAATCTTTTATACGTTTTGATTTTTAAAATATTTTAATTCTGAAAATTAGCATCCATTTCATTAGTATTCATTTTCTATGAAATTTGGAAGAGAGGCAAAACATATATATTCCCAGCATTAGCCATCATACGATGGGTTAAACAGTTGTTAATTAATAATACTTATACAGTAAGTAGAGAAAAGAACATCTGCAGAGAAGGCTAGTCTTTGCTGAGGAAATCTAATTAGACCAAAATATGTAAACAGTTATTGTAGTAGAATCATTAGAGGGTCACAAAAAAATGTCTTGTGGTATTAGTTCCACCTTTTTATATATTAAGTTCAAATGCCACTGAGATCAGCTTTGCTTATTATCCTTCTGGTGTTAACAAAATAAAGTACCAGTTAAGTAATGAAGTTGGTGTTATTGACTAATTCTTTCACCTTAAACTATTGGCATTATACTTAAGTTAGAAGCAAATTTCTCATCACTACATTATCATATTATTAACTTGATTGCTATTTTCTCTAAATATGGAGTTCAATCATTATAATAATAATGTTTTGATGTCTTCTCATGTACAGCATTGTAAATCAGCATAAAGATTCTCTTATATTTCATTCTATAAGTATGAAGAAAGTTATGTTTGTCTGAGGAGAAGAGCAAAGTATGCCAGGAACCAGGAATTGCATTAAATTAGTATCAGACATTGAGCTAATGATTTCTTGATATTGATTAATATTAATTAAATTTTTCTCAGTATTTTAAATATAATGCAAATAAGGTGATGACGAGGTAGAAGTGTTTGAGCATATTTCTTCTGGTCTTTAACGTTCTGAGTTAAAATCCTGCTGAGGCCATCGTTATCTTTCATCCTCTTGGTGGGGTTGATAAAATAAAATAGCAGTCAAGTACTGGGGTTCATGGTATAGATTAAACCCTTCCCTTAAATATTGCTAGCCTTATGTTTAAATTAGAAAATGCTTTCACCCTGATTAGAGTTAGGGGATGTGTGATGTGATGACTATCATGACATTTCCTTGACACAATTGTTTTGGGTTCAACATTCAGCCTCAGATCAAGTCATTTGACAAACACGTACAACACCAAAATTAATGAATATATTCATCTGTGGACGCGCGCACACACACACACACACACAGACACACACACACACACACACACACACACATCCACATGCCCACACATCCACATGCCCACACATGCACAGAGCCTGTCAACATACTGGTGGAGTTTACAAATTTCTCCAATGCCAGAGTTCATACACCAACCAAATTCTACAATTAACCATTAGGTCCAGCTATAATTAGCCATTAATTAGTTTCCTCTAATTTTTTTCTTTCTCTTTTCCTCATCCTTTCTGCTAAACCTGATTAACTCTCCCTTTGTAGCTATTATCTCCCTTTGGAACTTAAAATTATTTCTGTTTTTCTCCAAGTCCTTCCTTCATTTTCCATCCACCACAAATGTACATACACACATATTCACACTATTTGAATCTTACTCCTTCCCTTTCCCATATAAATACTCTATGGAGACACACACCTGTTACTATTTACTCTTTCCTTATTTCTTTTTACCTGAGTTCCACATGGACATCAACAACTTATCCCCACTCTCCTCTACTAGAAATCACATACCTTCCATCACTTCCTGTATCCATTACCATGATGACTATCTGAAATAAAACATGGATAATCCTCTTCTCCTTCCTTTCTTGTTCTATCTCTCACTCTCCCTCTTAGAAGAAGTGTTTTGCTTCAATCTTTGTTGTCTTTTTCCATTTCTACTTGGCTTAAAATATTGTCTTTGCTTTATATTATCATATTTTTGTTTCTTTGAATTATCTTTCCTGACGTGGACTAAGTGGATTCATGCTTTGATTGCTGCCTAACCTCAATAACTTAGAAAGGAGAGGAAACTGGAATCTATAGAATTGTTAAGTAACAATAAACTAGACATGTTGATTTTCATCCCAAACTGCCAAGGTAACATGGGTTTCATGTAGCCTTTTGAGATTTATTCATATTTAATAATATGTTAGAAAAAATAGTAAAGTTCTTATAACCATATATATTGTGGTGGTTTGAATTCATCATCCATGATGAAGTCATCTTGGTTTCTTCATACACTATTACTATCAAATATCTTGCCAGAAAAGTAAAATTTCAAAATCAGTAAATATATATCTCTCTCTCTTTCTTCCTTTCCCTCTCTTTCCTTCTCTCTCTCTTTCTTTCTTTCTTTCTCTCTCATTCCTTCTCTCTTGCTTTCTCTCTCTGTCTTTTCCTGTCACTCTGTCACTCCGTCTCTCCCTCTTTCTGTCTCTTTGTCTGTCTCTCTCTTTGTCACTCTCTCTGTCACTCTCCATCTCTTTCTGACTCTCTCTCCCTCCCTCTCACTCTCTCACTCTCTCTCTCTCTCTCTCTCTCTCTCTCTCTCTCTCTCTCTCTCCCTCTTTCCCTCGCTCTCTTTCTCTCTCTCTCCCTCATTCTATGCTTGAATATAATTAGGAACATCATTAGCAGATGTTATGGATTTCCCACTGAGTTTACAAATCGGTTTCTACTTTTGCTTAATTTACATCGATTTGTTCCTTAGACAATAGTGAAAGGAATCAATATCACAAATACTAACTTCTTTCACCAATAAAAAAAAATGAGTCTGATTGTTAAAACTATTAATGCTATAGCTGTCTTAAGAGAGATAAGTGTAGACAAATGATGGGTACCAACCAAACTTTGCTTTTTTGATCCCTCTGTTGGTTTCAATCCTTCAACTATTCATGAATAAAAGCAATGATGTAACAGAGTACGGTTTGAAGTATAGCAATTTAGTATATTTCCAACACATTACGAGAATATAGAAATCAACAATTGATCTTAAGAGTTATCTCCCTTGGTCATTAGGGTTTATTAACATCCCCAGGAGAGGTTTTTATCTACTAATCACTGTATAATCTCAGCAAATCAAAAATTTTGATCACATATACTATTACTGAAACCCTTCCATATATGCACTTATATGTTATCAGATTTAGGGATGTATTTCTGGCATTACCTCTCTTTTTCTGAAGTGTCAATATCATCTTCCTGAAAATAAAAGAAATGATATGGAATGTTAGAAGGAATGATGGAGTTTCAACTTTTCACATTAATGCAATATCGTACAACAAATTATACAGAGAAGCCATAATTGAATACAAGCAGTACAAGATATGAGGGTAACCACAATTATCCGGCCAAGACAATCCAATCCATATTAATACAGATATACATGATTTCTTCTTTTCTTATTTATAAGTTTTACTATGGTACACTGCTTTTCACACAGGATTTGAATGAATGAAATCTTCTGGTAAGAAACAGTTCCACATGATGTTAAAAGAATTCCATTTGACCAATTTAAACTTCTGTGTAAAATTTGTAACAAATGTCAGACTGGGAAATTTATAATGATACCTCTAAAAATGACTAAAAAGAAGAGTAGATGGAATACAGACAAAAAAAAAACTAAGTGGTCTGTTATTAAATAATTTGTAGCCTCCACAAAAATAAGACACTTTATAAACTTGGTCTTGTTGAGGTGGATTCCGACTCCACCACCCGATGAATAAAGGTTAACAGGATCATTTCTATTAAATAGAATAGACAACTGCCCAGTCATCAGCAATTGATTGACAGCGATTAATTGAATATGGCACATTCAAAACCAACAAAGTAATTGTATGCTAATAATGTTCCGTATCTGATGCATTGACAGATTTGGCAGAGATAATGGAGGTATACTGAGAAAGGTAAGACTAATTATGAGACACTGGAAGAAATAGTGAACTGTGACATGAGGATGCAGAGTTTAACAAATTAAATTATGCAGAATCAAGAGGAATTGTGATACACAATAGAATAGACCTATGCAACAATGCGTCAGTACAGAAAAATTGATGTTTAAATGATAATGATGATGTTTAATAGTATTTATCATATTAATTGTTTTATATGAAGCACATGAGAACAATTTTATGAGAAGAGAAGTACATATGATAACTTCTTATTCCTTCTCAAATAGAAATTGGAACTAGGAATTGAAAGTGAGAATTATAACCAAGTCAAGATCTCAGTTCTCTGGGTGTTTGTCTTCTAATGTGAGAGGCATAGGAATGTTCAACTAGTGACTACATTCTTCAAAGTCTCTCTTCCTTTGATTATGAAGCCAGTACAATTCAACTTCTATACATTCTCTCATTATTTTCCTCTTTCTTCCCATTAAACAGAAACGATACCAAAGTGGACGTTGGTGCTCAACACAGTCCTCCAAATCATTGGATTCTATTGAATTATCCAATTCATGCCTGCAAGGAAGATGGAGGTTAAATGATGATACATAATTATGTGTGTGTATATATATATATATATATATATATATATATATATACATACACAGGGGTTGGGAAAATAATGGAAACACCTTAAAACTTCAAACAAATTTATTTTAATTGGGTAGGACCGCCTTTGGCAGTAATTACAGCTTGAATGCTACAAGGTATGGACTCCTACAAAGTTTTAAATTGTTTCCAAAGGAATTTTTGTCCATTCATCAGCTAAAACAGTCTGGTGGAGGATATCGACTCCTTACTTGCTTTTTTAAAATGCATCACAAATGCTCAATAATATTGAGATCTGGGGACTGCGGTGACCAGATAAGATGTTCAACTTCACTAGAATGTTCCCCATGCCAATCAGTAACAACTTCAGCTGTGTGAATTGGTGCATTTTCATCCAGAAATATTGCGTTTCCCTCCGGAAACAGTTCCATAACTATAGGATAAATTTGATCAGACAAAATGCTTAAATAATCTTAACCATTAATTCTGCCATGAAGGGAAACCATTGGGCCGGTGGATTTCCAAGCTATAGTCCCCTGAGATCATTACAGTTCCTCCTCCATGTTTAACAGTTGGAAGGAGGCAGTCAGGGTCAAAAGCTTCTTTTGGCTGTCTCCACACATATACTCGACCGGTGGTCAGAAATAAGGTAAAGGGTAAAGGATGACTTGTCTGAGAAAATAACATTCTTCCACTGCTCTAGGGACCAATTCTGTATGGTTGTACTCCACTCTAAACGCTTTGCAATGTTTGTTTCTGAAAGTAGTAATCTTCTGATTGCAGCCCTCTCATGAAATCTGGCTTTGTGCAGCTACCGGTAAACAGTTTTGTGGAAACTGGGTTCGTGAGGTGGTCATTAATCTCTTCAGTAATTTTGGGAGCTGTACTTTGTGATCCTTTCTAACAATTCGCATAAGAGTCCGACGGTCACTATCTCAAAGTCTTGGCTTTCTTCCAGAGTTTTATTTCAACGAGGAGACTTTTCCTTCATTCTCAAAGGCTGTCATTACTTTCAAGACAGTACTTCTTGATACACCAAACATTTCGGCTGTTTTCCTTACGCTAGCACCTGCCATACAAGCACCAACAATTTGACCACTTTGAAAGTCTGATAGATCTGTCATTTTAATGAATTTTAATTACCTTTTTCTGATGATATCTGAATGGAAACAGCAATTTTAGCAAAACATATTATGTAACACTAATAATAAAGCAAAAAACATAAAAATAAACAAGCTTTTGACGGTTTTATAGATATTTCAAAATTATGATGCTATGATGCTAGGTGCTTCCATTATTTTGTCCAACCCCTGTATATATATATATATATATATATATTACTTGTTACATTTGACTGTAGCCATGCTGGAACAACGCCTTCAGTCAAGTAAATCGACTCCAGAACTTATTCTATGTAAGTCTAGTACTTATTCTATCGGTTGCTTTTGGTGAACCGCTATGTTACAGGGGCGTAAACATATCAGCACCGGTTGTCAAGCGATGTTGGTGGGACAAATACAGATACACAAACATACATACACACACATATATATACCTACACACACACACATATATATGATGGGCTTCTTTCAGTTTCTGTCTACCAAATCCACTCACAAAGTTTGGTAGGCCTGGGGCTATATTAGAAGACACTTTCCCAAGGTGCCATGCAGTGGGACTAAACCCGAGGCTAAGTGCTTGGTAAGCAAGCTACTTACTGTACAGCCACTCCTGCGCATATATATATATATATATATGGTGCACCAGCATGACCGCAGCCACTTGGCTGAAACCCATAAATAAATAAATAAATATATATATGTGTGTGTGTGTGTGTGTGTGTGTGTGTGTGTTTATATATGTTTGTATGTGTGTATATAATATAGTAAGGCTTCAACAATTCATATAGTACTGAATCAGTTAAGAAAGTAAAGATATTATTTATTAGACTGAATTAGAAACCCAAGGGAAACAGACATGAACAAACCTTGTAATTATTCTCTTTGTACACAGAGAAATAAAGGAGAAGGTCCTGACATGTTTAATAAGTCATTGACCACTCATTAGATGTTATTCATTATTCATTATTAACAAATGCATGGTATGCAAATTAATCTACCTATTACAGTTAAGTTCAAATTTGTGTTGGATTGAAATAACAATTGGTTTGTTTTTAATTTCATTTATATTCCATTACATTGGCATCTCACTTTACTCTTTCTTTTCCCTCTGTCCGCTTCTCTTTCTTTCAATCAGCCTCCTCTTGACTATATATCCTTAGTTTTTATTCTATTATTATCTATAAATCATATCTATATTTAAGCATTAGAATCCACGACTTAGAAATCTTGTGTTCACCTTTATATTTATACTTTTATTAGCATGACAGAATAAAGAGCTCCTTTCTTTTGAAAAGTGATAATGTAAATCTCAGACAATGATAAAATTTTCAGTTTTATTGTTATAATCATAAACTTCATTTTATAGGTTATTTACATTATTTACACTGGACGGATATGGGTCTTCATCTTGTTTGTTGTTACCACAGCGTTTACTTTCTGGCCTTCATCGGATGTCTTAGGGAATTTTGAACCTAATCGGGGGGTTCTCATTCCTAAGGTATTTTTTGCCAATGTTGTTGTTGTTGGTGGTGGTGGTGGGGTTATTATTATTATTATTATTATTATTATTATTATTATTATTATTATTATTATTATTACTATTATTATTATTATTACGAATTCAAGGCACTACATGGATTTGTACTCGGAATCTTGGGGTCAGTAGCCATGGGCAATTATAGAGTGAATTTTAGGGCTTTTAAACCTGATATTTTTATATCCTTCAATAATACCGGATCCCATATTCTACACATATCTGCACAAGGTCTGCTTAGGAGATTATTGTGTCCTAGCAAGTTGTGTTCTAGCATCCTGTGGGATGAAGTTAAAATAATAGACGGAGAACACCACTGGAAAATATGAAAACTAAAAGAGGCAGGACATTTGCTAGGACAGATGAATATGGGAACCGTTATTAAGGAAGGATACAAAAATATTATGATTATAAACGCTAAAAATCACTCTATAATTGCCCATGGGCATACAACATAGTGGTTAATAGCGAGTTCAATTGCAGGTAGTGCCTTGAATAAATAATGATAATAATAATAATAATAATAATAATAATAATAATAATAATAATAATAATTATTGAATAATTACGCATACACTCGAACGTGTACACAATGATATATACGTTTTGATACCCATAGAACTACACATGCATCTTAATGTTTACACAACTACGTGAAAATCACAGGACACACTCACGCATACGAAAACACATATCACAAACGAAGCAAAACCAAAACTTTTTTTTTTTTCTTTCTTTATTTTCATTTTGTGAACAAACACAGACAGTGAACCATTCATAAGTTTAAAACGCCACACAC